>NW_027396003.1:0-98917 GCF_047715735.1 Aspergillus multicolor
AGGAGGAGGAGGAGGAGGAGGAGGAGGAGGAGGAGAAGGAGGAGGAGAAGGAGGAGGAGGAGGAGGAGGAGAAGGAGGAGGAGAAGGAGGAGGAGGAGGAGGAGGAGGAGGAGGAGGAGGAGGAGGAGGAAGGGTTACGAGAGTCAGTTGAGTTTATTGTTGGACTTGTGGAGAGGGAGGTTGAGGGTCTGGATGGTCATGGAGAGAAGGTATTCCTGGGAGGGATGAGCCAGGGTATGACGACTGGGCTGTGGACGCTGTTGAATCTTCCTGACTCGTTAGGAGGGAGGCTGGGTGGCTTCCTGGAGATGTGTGGTTGGGTTGCGGCTCTGGGGGAAGAGGGTGGAGATGAGCAAGATAAAAAGAGGGCCGCCTTGGAGTTCTTCTCAAAATGGCTTCTTGGTGGTGCCAGGTCAGAGAGGATTGAGACGACTGTTCTATCAACGCCTGTGCTTTTGATGCACGGGACTGATGATGTTTGGGGCCGGTGGAACTGGGCAGACAGGCAAGGAGAATCCTGGAAGAGCCCTTGGGACTGTCGGTTGAGTGGCTTGAGTTTACCGGCGCAGAGAATGATGGGCATTGGGTTAAGGAGCCAGAGGGGTTCGATCGAATTGCACAGTTTTTCGACAGAAGGAGTAACTAAGTGGCTCTGAATGCAAGAGACACGGCTCAAACACAGGCTGGTCGTGGGACTAGTCCCACTGGGACGAGCATAATATTCTATGGTATATGTGCGAAATTATGATTAGATATATGACAGGCATTTGAGACTAGCCAGGAAGCTCAGCCAGCCCCGGAAAAAATCCGACGCCCTCAGAAGCAGTAGAAAATGATGCTATAGACTCTGAATCAGAAGCCAGTGCCGAGCCTTGTCGCTGTATACGGTCCGGGCTCCGTTCCCTTGAGCCCCCAGCCTGGAACGGAGACCAGGCTTTACTACGAGTCTTACTTACCTCAACTATTGACATCGGTGTTTGGGCGAATCGTTGAGACCTTTCGCCGAAGAAACCTCCATTTCCGGACAGGAGACCGTCAGGTTGAACAAATCGGTCACGAATAGGGGCTGGATGGCTCAATGGAGGTCTCGGGATAGTTGGCGGCGGCTGCTGCGGTGCCCGGGACACAGATAATGGTCGGTCATGTCTGGGATGAAAGTTAGGATTTCGCTCAGCAGCTCTTCTGGATGCGGGACCTGAAGATGTCTGCTCTTCGTGGAGTGGGGGCCGATGTATCTGTTCTGGAGTTTGAGATCGGCTGGAGGGTAGTCCTTGTTCCAGCGTCCCTGGGAGCTCTTGAGCAGGACCATCTCTGTTTGTTGCTCCTTGAATTGTGGCGAAAGGAGATATGTGCTGCGCCGGTGTAGGGCTTGTGTTCACCATCACGGCCCCAAGGTTCCTCATAGGTGCATCTTGCGTGTACGATGAAGACGCCAAGAGCGCTGTATTTTGGACAAATGAGTCTGGTTCATGCTGTGCTCGATACAGTATATCCAGCACCTGCATCTTGCGTTCATCAGAGATATTGGCCGCTGGTGCAAACCCAATACCTTCGAACAGTAAATTTGGGGCCATACCCTCGGTTGTTAGATTGGCTAGAGTATGGGACAGAAGGACTTCAAGGACGTGCGGATGACCATGATACGCAGCATGCTGGTAAGGAAACCAGTCTTGCTCGTCCTGTTTCTTCACGGAAGCACCGCGCTCTAACAGAAGCACGACGATTGGAAGATGTCCACCCATTGCAGCAAGACACAGCGGAGAATCTTCTCGGCTCCAAGTGTCAAAGGGATGGTGTATGGGAGAATTGCGGTCGAGGAGATTTATTACTGCAGCAGCATGACCCTCACGGCATGCAACTCCAAGGGCTCTGTAGCCGAAGGAATCCCGAGCTTCGATATTAGCCCCTTTGTCACAAAGCAGGTTCAAAAGTCCCATCGAGCCTTGACTAGCTGCGATATGCACCGGACGCCTTTGCGTCTTGTCGTCCATCTGTGCTTCAATATTGGCGCCTGACATAAGGAGCAACCTTGAGAGTTCGGCACTGTTCGCGAGACATGTGTAGTGAAGAGCCGTCCGTCCAGATTGGCACTTGGTTTCAATTGGTACCTCTTTCCTGAGAAGAAGCTCCACGACGGCAAATTGAGAGCGCATAGCGGACAAGTGGAGTGTTGTCTGCTGCGCGAAGTTTAGAGCAGTTAAAGAACTCTTTCGACTGCTGAGGATCTCCACTACTTCTGTGTGCCCATTATATGCAGCCCAATGCATGGCAGTCATGCCGTCATCGTCGACGCACCGACTCGAGGCTTTTCTTTTTAAAAGCAACGCAGTTGCTAAAAGCCCACCGGCAGCGGCAGCGCAGATGAGTGGTGTCCTTCGGTCATAGCCAGGAACATCAATGGTAGCCTTGTTATCAAGAAGAATTTCCATTACGTTCACGTGGTCCTTTTCAGAAGCGTAATGCAAGGCAGTCATCAGTGTGCCATCTTTGGCTTCTAGATCAGCATTTGCATTGACTAGCAGCTTGACAGTGGCATCGTCGCCCTGCTTGGCTGCGATATGAAGGGCAGTCATCTGTGTGTCTGCTCGTGCATTTACCTTTGCCTTGGAGAGAAGCAAGATATGCGTAGCCTCTATCTCACCTCTTTCCGCGGCAACAAAGAGAGCAGTGCGCCCTCTCGAGTCCCGTGCTTCGAGGTCTATCAGCTGGGAAAATATCAGTAGCTCAAGGACCCGGCAGTGGCCGCGCGAAGCTGCGAGATGTAGGGCCGTCGACCCGGACTTGTCGATCGCATCAAGGCGTGCATTCTTGCGAATGAGAGTATCTACAACTGCCTCATTACCACAGTGCGCTGCAACAAGAAGCGCAGTTCGGCGGGTCGGTAGGTGCTTCGCCTCCAGGTCGCACCCACGCTCAATGAGTCTTTCCACGTCATTCCAAGAACTCGTCTGAGCGGTCTTGACAATGAGGGGAGTGCCGGCTCCTTCCGCAGACGTAAGGTCAATGCTTGTATTAATATCTCTATCATGCTGGCGCCGCCGGGTGTTTATTGAGCCATCTGTCAGACCTCGTCTGGGGATATGCTGAGAGGACACTGATTTCATGCTGGCTTGACTGAGTCGCCGAAAGACAGACTGGAGTTTTCCACGTTTTGTTCCCTTACCCGGGTCAAGCAAAGGTGACCGGAAGGAGTCAGACTTGGACCGATGAGTATGATTAGATGTGGGTATGCGCGCGGTAGGGCTCAACGTTGCGCTGTTGGTATGACCAATTTTCGGACTGAATGCACCAGAAGGGTGACTGGGTATCACTAGACTGCCTGTGCGGGGCCTTGACACGCTTGTAGGTACTTCACTGCCGTAGCCTTCATCGGTCATTCGACTGTGATTGCCGTTGCTCGTAGCGGACCTCGTCTCTGGTCCCGAGTACGAGAGTTGCGGTACACGCTGATATGGCAAGGTGGTAGCCAGGGTTCTGTCAAATTCGAAGACCGTATCTCCAGTCGTGGACTCGCGTTGACTCTGTCTGGAAGCGGTATCGGCTCGAGAACCAGCATACCCCGTTGAGGAACGTAGCGTAGCAGCGTCGTCTGCGACCTTCCGTATGATGTGGCGGCTCTCTGCTTTACGCAAAAGCTCCACTTGCTCTGCAGAAGATTGGCTGAATATATCCAGTCAGGCCTTGCTGGATGGGCGGTTGACAATTGAACCAACTCACCATTGGCAAGCTTGCACCAACAGTTGTAGCGCAACCACCTGAGAATGAAGCCTCTCCTGATGCCCCCTCATGGTATCTTCTCTCCAGAGAACCCTAATGCGGGTGCGGAAGCCGACTGCAACCTCATTTGGCGATGCGCCCTGCGTCAAAACGTGAACCTCGTTTGAGAGGGCCTCCATGACCGTGCGGCAGCCATCAAGTGCAACTTCCAGGCTCCTACTGTATTCGGCTGGATATTCGCGTAGTCTGGCACTTGTCCAGACCTCCAAATGCGTGATTGCAGCCTTGATCGTTCTCAGTTGTTGCTCGAGCGTCCCGATCGTAAGGTCGGCGTGTTGGTATTTCTCGCGCAGACTTGCTAGACCCGCTAGTGTTTCGCTAATGACCTGCCCGACCTGGAAAGCTCCTGAAATTAATCCAATTGCAGACAAAGGATCCATGCTGTATCAATCGGCTAAGAGAGACCATGACATGGCCTCTCCAAGTTACCGGTCAGGCCACACACAGAGCAATGGTGGTAAAAAAACTGTGATAATAAATTCAGTCGTGAAATCTACTAGACAATAAGCACAAATGACACGGTTGATGCAAAGGATATATACTCGACGGAGGGAAGGAGGGAACGACAAGCGTTCAAGATCAGATGCAATGGGGCTGAGCGAGCGAGCACTGCCCCCCGCCCTCATGCAGGAGAATCGACCTCCATCCTGGCCAACCACTTGGGTTAGGACGTAAGAACCAAGGCAGGACTCGAAATCCGCCCGATCATGAGAACAATGAAAATAGTCCGAATTGAGCAATCAGATCGCTTTTATATACATACATATCCAACACTAAGCCTAAGGTTTAAACAGTAGCAATGCCGAACACGAGCGCCTGAATGCATGCGGCATGACTCAACGCCTGGTTATGTCAATGCCGTTGAATTCCTCTCGATACTCAAAAGGAACACGCTGGGTATAATAGAACAGAAAACAACCACTTCGGTAAGGAGCAGGCTCACTGGCTTCATGCACCAATGGCATTCTTGACCCATTTCTCCAGTCCACCCTTGGCAATAATCTCCTGGACGTTGGGCGGTAATTCTCCAACCTTGTGCGTCCACTTGGGCCCATTCTCGCCTTCCTGAACCTCGATTTGGCTCTTGCGCACATCCCAGGTCAGGGTCCATCCAGTGCGGCGAGTGAGAACCTTCTCACCCGAGCCAAACGTCTCCCGAAGGCGCTCAACCAGTCGTGGAACTTCAAGCCCCATCAGAGCATTGTTGATACTGTTGCGGGAAAAGATGTTTCCGAAGCTACCTGATACAACCAGAGGAATCTTCTTGGCCAGGATAGCAGTAGCGGCTTGCTCACGGGAGCTCCCGCAGCCGAAGTTAAAACCGCTGACTAGGATATCTCCTTCCTTGGCAGTGGTCGAGAACTCTGGATCGTAGTTTTCCATGCAGACACGGGCCATGGTTTCCGGAGGCACGTCATCCTGATAGGTGTACTTCCCAGGGTAGATTCCGTCGGTGTTGACATTATCGGCGTCGCAGAAGACGAGTTCTCCGGAGACACGTTCGGGAAATCCGGGGTAGATCTCCGTCAGGCCCTGCTCGGATACCTCAGCCGCCGGGGCCTCTGCGGCAAAACGCTTCTCGCCGTCCGCCACAAGATCATCTAACTGACCAATTAATTTCTCCAAGGCTTCTTCATTGGTGAGCATGCGTTCCTCCTCTCGGATGCCATCTCCTTCACCGCGAACCACTTCTGTCCAGCCTTCGGGTGTCTGGTACCAGCCGGGTCCGTTGAGCTTGCCGCTCAGCGCGCTGGCAGCGACGACCTCTGGGCTTCCCAAATACGCCTTCGCCTCAGTGCTACCCATGCGACCCTTGAAGTTACGGTTGGAGGCACTGATACCGACCTCTCCAGGTTCCAGCAAACCTTGACCCATACCAATGCAAGGTCCACATCCAGCCGGCAGCTGCGTCGCTCCAGCCTCAAGTAACGTCTGCCAGTCTCCATTGCCCTCAGCTGCGATCTGTTCCGGGATCGAAGCAGCCGCGATGTAGAAGTTGACGCCATCAGCAATCTTAGGAATCTTGCCACCATTCTTCTCAGCAGCGTCCTTGAACACCTTGGCAGCGGCAGCGATGTCGGAAGCTCGCGAGTTTGTGCATGAAACGAGATAAGCTTTGTTCACCTTGATGTTCTGGGCCTCAAGTTCCTTGAGAGGCGTAGCAACTTTGACAGAGTTTGGTCCAGAAACGTAAGGAGAGAGTGTTGAAAGGTCCAAGAAAAGCTCCTTGGCATATTTGGCGCCCTTATCAGCCGTCAACGGGTTGTCAAACAGCTGCTCCAGGAGCGGGTGTGTGAATCTCTCAGCGGCCCGGGTCTTGAACGGGCCGTCCGCAAGCCCCATGGCTGCGGTTGTGGCCTTGCCTCTCAGCCATCCCTTGAGCACACTGTCAATGGGGAACAGTCCAGACAGCGCGCCCCATTCAGTTGTCATATTGGCGATAGTCAACCGAGTATCCACTGAAAGGCTTCGCATTGTCTCCTCAGCTCCGGTAAATTCAATCGCATGGTTCAAAACGTCGTCCTTGTTAAACAGACCACAAAGGGCAACAATAACGTCTTTACCCGTCACACCAGGAGGCAGTACACCCTTGAAAGTCACCTTCGCAACTGGAGGGATCTGCCACCAAGTTTTACCGGTAGCCCAGACACTTGCCGCATCAGTTCTCACGATGGGAGTACCTAGACATCCCACACCGCCGTACATGTTGCTGTGGGAGTCGCTTGCGACAGCAAGAGTACCGGGCCAAGCAAACCCCTCCTCGATCATAATCTGGTGGCCAATACCTCTTCCAGCAGGGTAAAACTCCACGCCATGCTTAGTGGCGAATTCCTCGATTTGTTGATATTTTTTCAGATTCTTGTCAGACTTATTCTGCACGTCGTGGTCAAGGGTCATCACAATCTGATCTGGGTTATGCAGGCGAGAAGCTCCAATGGACATGAACTTCAATGCGCAAGGCCAACTGTTGTCATGTGCTAAAGTCCATCTGTTAGCGTGTGTCATGTTCATCACCATTTGGGACCAACTGCTGAGAATCGGACATACTCATGCAACGATGGGGTGAGATAGTGACATAATCGCCGGCCTTGACGAATTTGCCCTGCGGCAATCCCACTGAGTATTTCTGTACAATCTTCTCCGTGAGTGTCTGCGGCACGGCCTTCGAGGAAGAGGAATTCAGCGCGGAGAACAATGCGGCGGAGGAAGGATCTTCAAGCTGTGACTGGAAGACGTCTTGAAACTGTCGTCTGGTGGAAGTGAGTGTGCGTTGTTGATAGTTCTTCGACATGGCGCATCGCAGAACCGCCCAGCGGCGGCCAAGGCCGCTTTGCGACACGAATCGTGACTACATTGAGTCAGTACGCTGGACGGCATTGACAAAGCTGCTGCTTGCAGATGGGTACTGCAATTGAACTCAGGCAGATAACTCACCGTCATTTTTGTTCTTGCGGAACGCGGAGAAGGTGGTGAAGTTTGTCCGAATTATTCTGCGCGATGTTCGCTCTAAGTTTTGTACCTGGCGAATCAGGTGGCGCGGATTATCATTGGTCAACCAGCTTGAATGTCCGGGGTTGTCTCGGCGGGAACTTGGTTAGCGTGCCGAGACCGCCCGAGATCTCCGTTATCGGAATATGTTCTAGGAATACTGTAGTTCTGTAGTGTAGTATGAGGGCACCTCGTCATCGTTATTTGGCAATGTATTATACCTATGCTACAAAGGACAGGAATCCGCTTTGAACCAGGCGGTGGGCCATCAAAGCTTCCACACAGCCCAATCATGGAACTCAAGCTCCTTGATAATACCTTGGAGCGGGCCCTGTAGCTCCATGCCTTGCGCCCAAAGCTTAGGCCCGGCCATATAGCTGATAAATCCTTCTGGTCCCGAAACAAGGATCAAGTTGCGGTTGCCTTTCCCGTGGGATGAAGACATGGCAGTTCTGGTACAGTCCAATATAGACTTCTTACCAATGAAACTGCTTTCCTCGTCGACGAAATACTGCACAGTAACCTGCTCAGGATACTGCGCCTTAAGAGCTTCAATTTCTCGAACAATAAGGGACGATGCCACACTGCCCCCTACCTCCGTAGGAGCATGACTGCTGGCTGGTTTTGGAGATCCGAAGACCCGGGAAAACCATGACAATCGTACCTCAGGAGCCGTGTCCGTAGATTCATTGCGCCCACCTAAACAGTCCTGCCGCTGCCGATTCGCCCACAGAATGTGTATCTTAGGTTTGTTGAGCTGCGTTGTGCGCCGAAGAAGGATATGTCCTGCTTGTAGAGCAGGGACAATGCCAGTTCCGCCGGCAACGAAGATGACTGTGTCTGTCTCCGAAGGGATCTCGCATTCAACCCGGGGCCCGCGCACCTCAATGCGTGATCCTATTTTTAGGCTGTGCAAGTACCTGGAAACTTCACCGAAAGGGTCTTTGCGAATGAAAAACCGCAGACACTCGTCCCCCTCAGTGTCTGACGTTGGCGGTAAAGGAGTATAATCTCGGCCAATCTGCAGTTGTGGTTGCTTGAACATGACACTCCATATCCCGGTATTCCATGCCTCCTCGTATATCCCGAGATTGCTTCCACCGGATTTCGGAGGCTTAATCGTAAACAAGCTGCCGGTGGATGAGACGGGTTCCCGAGATACTAGCTCGTATGAAGTGAACCGAACGGGATTTAGAGTTGTCGAGCCCGCTTTTGCATCTTGCGTCCACTTGATGTATGCGCCAACTCCTGCAGCTGTGATTGTGATGAAAGTCAACCGCAGCCACCGGCGGGAAACAGGAGATGCTGTGGGTGATTGCGCCGAGGACGAAGACGAGGAACAACTAGTGGCATGTCGTCGCTGTGACCCAACTATCGACCGCGTGGAATGTGCATCTTGAAGTAAGAAGCCCGGTGACCGAATTCTGGGCTTCATGGGTTGGTCGAAAGCGCAAGCTAGGAACTTCGTAGTCTTTCGGACTCCGCTCGGTTGGCCATTGTTGCCCTTTTTCATGGAGTTAAAGCGCTAGTCCGAATCGGGTATGAATGACGATCCTCCTCCAGGTCATTATTATTATTCGAGTACTCCGTTTGAGCGCCAGTCAAAAGGCAAACCCGGTCGCTTCTCTGTTCTAAATTCTGAACTTCTGTCGCTTATGTCGCTTCAACGCTTCTGGGATCAGCTTTTTGTCCTCGGCTGACCTTAAGAGATACCCTTCCTTGCCTGCTGATCTACTGACTGGCATGGCATCCACTTAAATGCCGCTGCTTTGATCACCTACCCGACCTCCTTTCGACAATCAACCCAGCTTCAAGACGCCATGTCCCGGATTACTTTCTCCGCTCCCGAATTGCGATCCGATCACGGTGCTAGAGACTCACTAGAGCTTGCCTCTCTAGCCTCCTCCTCTCCTGAATCAGGCCTGGAGCTCTCCCGCTCCTCCTCCCCCTCGGGCATTTCGTCCTCGCGCAAGCTATCGCTCGAAGACGAGGATCCCCTTTCGAGCTCGGGTCTACATACAAATAATCTATCCTTGCGACCGCGACCTGTGCGGTCGTACTCTGTCTCTTCCGCTTTCGATTTTGGGAGGAATCTGTTTCCCTTGTCCCAGACTGCCGATGGTTACGCTCCCTTGGGGGCACCGACCCAATTTGATGGAGAAAACGGCGGTAGCGATGGCTCGTTGGAACGGAATAAGACGTTGACCTATATCAATGGGCTATCCTTGGTGGTGGGGCTGGTTATTGGGTCGGGAATCTTCTCTTCACCCAGCCAAGTGAACGCCAATGCAGGGTCGCCTGGTGGTGCACTGATTGCATGGCTCATTGCTGGCTTACTGGCCTGGACAGGTGCGGCAAGTTACGCCGAGCTAGGAGGCGCTATTCCCTTGAACGGTGGTGCTCAGGCTTATTTGTCGAAGATATTTGGCGAGTTGGCGGGGTTTCTCTTTACCTGGTGTGCCGTCTTAGTACTTAAGCCTGGCAGTGCAGCCATAATCTCGATTATTTTCGGCGAGTATGTGGTTCGGGCAATACTAGGGACTGAAGTGGAACCAATCAATCCTTGGATCAACAAGGGAGTCGCTTTCGGTGGACTTTTTATTGTGACTTGTCTCAACTGTCTATCCACTCGACTCGCTGCACGGATTGGTGACCTTTTCATGCTCTTCAAATTTGTTGCTTTGATTGGAGTCGCTATCATTGGGGTTATTGTTGCTGCCACCGGCCTCTCAGCAAAGGGGCAGGCCAACCAAGAGTGGAAAACTAGCTGGTTTGAGGGTACGAACATGGATATATCTGGCTGGGCTATGGCTTTGTATGCAGGTCTATGGGCCTTTGATGGTTGGGACAACGTAGGTTCTTCTGAATCCAGGTCCCGGGTTGTTTCACTAACAAATAGCAGACAAACTACGTGACGGGTGAATTTAAGAACCCTAACCGCGATCTTCCACGCGTGATTCATACGGCAATGCCCCTGGTCATTGTCTCTTATCTCCTGGCCAACATCTCCTACTTCTTCGTCCTCCCGCACTCTACCATCGAGGCTACCAATACCATTGCTGTTCAGTTTGGTGACAAAGTCTTTGGTGGTGTCGGAGCCTTGATCTTTGCTTTGATTGTTTCTGCAAGCTGCTTTGGCGCACTAAACGCGACTATCTTTACCAGCGGACGCCTGGTCTACGCAGCAGGTAAGGAAGGCTATCTTCCTTCACTGTTTGGCAAACTCTGGACTCAAGGCTCTACCACTGGGTTGGACCGGCTCCAGCGTCAATCTTGGCCCAGCAAGCTCGTGTCTCGTGTCTTTGGCAATGGGACATGGATCGGCTATACGCCCATCAATGCTATGGCGTTGAATAGCATACTCACTCTGCTATACATCATTGTTGGCGAGTTCAGTACTCTCGTCACCTTCTACGGCGTTGCAGGATACACTTTTTACTTTCTCACCGTACTCGGTCTCATCGTGCTTCGTGTTCGCGAGCCGCATCTAGAACGGCCTTATAAAACTTGGATTTCGACACCGATTATATTCTGCTGCGTCAGCCTTTTTCTACTCAGTCGCGCCGTGATTTCTGAACCCCTACAAACGCTGATTGTAGTAGCGTTTATCGTGGCTGGCATCCCGGTTTTTATATACCGCATTTACAAGCGGGACGGTCAAAAGGCGTTTCGGGCATTGAGATTCTGGGAGTCACGATGACCACGAACGACATTTTGCACTTATTTATTCGCTTCCCCAAACTCGGGTCGAACTTCATTACCGATCATTGGTTTTATTATACATTTTCATATCTGATTTTGTGAAAGAGTTACGCATGTGTTGGTACCTACTCACTAGCGTGACATCCTGAGCTCAGATCCTGATTTATAATTCTACTGACGAACTCATGGCGTGTTGGATCTTGGACGAGGTTTTTTGCGTTTCAGTTAGCACTCAGACACTTCCCTTGTATTATAGAATTGCTGGACTTGGAATGCGGTGGATACATGCGATGGACGATTCTATGAATATTTTGGCGGTGACTGGAAACCCTATAATCAGTAACATACAAGAGAGGTGTGTGATTATGTCTTATAGAAGGACTCCATTGACATTCTAGAATTACATGCACAATCCCTCGGGTTGGCACTACCGCCACTTTTGCAGCATACCGTGCTTGAGGTACTTGATCAGAGCCTGCCACTATTAGTCAACTGCTTATCATGCTGAAGGCCTGCAAACGACCTCTTCTCCAACTCACTCCACTGGAACGGAACCCCCGACGTTAGCCGAAGGTCATGACTCCAAGATTTACCCCAAAATGCGCTGTATTTGCCCAGGTGCACGATGCATATCTCCAAATTAAGGATAAACTCCTCTGCCACATAAGAACAAGACCGGGAGCCTGAAGACCTCTAGGCCAAGGTGCTCGCCTCCGACTCTTTCAACATACTGCATTGATTAAAACCCGACGTTTGACACAAGAATGGGCAGTCTGCAACCGTGGGAGGAGACAGCCGCAAAGAAACGCGCTTCGCGTGACCAGGCCCTCAAGCCGTATCTCGTCTCCGATATTGACAGCCGGCCGCCCCGGATTCGCTCTGTCCAGGATCGCTCTTGTCTGGGAGATGATCCACTGGTCCAGGAGATTACAGATATCCGTAGCATATCGGCCCTGGTCGAGCAACTCCAGAGAGGTCGCTTCTCTGCCGAGCAAGTCACTTCCGCGTACATCAGGAGGTAGCTATACTCAGCTGCTCGTCATTTAATCTACCCGTACTGATTGATGCTAGGGCTACTGTAGCTCACCAGCTAGTATGTCAAGGGGTTAAGCTAGTCCTGCAGTTTTAGCTGACAAAATACTCCAGACAAATTGCATTACGGAAGTCATATTCGAAGATGCCTTGATCCAAGCCCGAGAGCTCGATAAGATTATTAAGGAAACGGGCCAACTCAAAGGTCCCCTTCACGGCGTGCCAGTTACAGTTAAGGATCAGTTTAATGTCAAGGGCTACGACTCGACCATCGGCTATGTTGGCCGGTCGTTTTCTCCTGCATCCGAAGATGCAGTTTTGGTTCAGATGCTGAAAAGTATGGGGGCCATTATCCTGGCTAAGACAAACCTACCACAAAGCATTATGGTTTGTCTCCGCCAACTATTTAAACACTGTTTGTTGTACGAGACTGACGGCGACATCTAGTGGGCGGAGACTGAGAACCCTCTTTGGGGCCTGACCGTCAATCCTCGAAACCCTGCGCTCACGCCTGGCGGCTCTACTGGTGGCGAGAGTGCATTACTCGCATTGCATGGGTCTATCATAGGGTTTGGCACAGATATCGGCGGCAGCGTTCGGATCCCTCAAAGCATTATGGGTTCGTACGGGTTCAAGCCAAGTGTACGGTTACCACCATTTGAGGCGTAATGTTCCCAGCTAACAGTGGAGTAGAGCAGCAGATTACCATACCGCGGTGTCCCCGTCTCCACGGAGGGCCAGGAACACGTTCCCTCATCCGTTGGCCCAATGGCCCGGGATATCCACTCTATATGTTATATCAGCCGACTTCTAGCTAATGCTCGGCCATGGGATCTAGATCCGAGATGCGCAACGATTCCGTGGAACGAAAGCATTTTCCAAGATATACAGTCCCGACCACTGGTAATAGGTCTGATCTTGGACGATGGTGTGGTCAAGGTACATCCTCCTATTGAACGTGCGATTCGGGAACTTGCAGCCAAGCTCGAAGCAAATGGGCATGAGCTCATCACCTGGGACGCCTCAGACCATCTGAGCTACATCAATCTTATGGACCGATACTATACTGTCGACGGAGGAGAGGATGTCCGTCGCGATGTCGCTGTGGCCGGAGAGCCCTTCATACCTCACGTTGAAGCATTGGTAAATCGAGGTAAACCAATATCGGTCTACGAGTATTGGCAAATGAACACGGAGAGAAACAACCTCCAGAAAAGATATCTTGACAAATGGAATGTAGCCCGTTCACCGTCTGGAAAACCTGTTGATGTCCTGCTTAGCCCGACCATGCCACACGTTGCGGTGCCTCACCGGAGCGTGCGCTGGGTTGGGTATACCAAGATCTGGAATCTGCTCGACTATCCTGCCATCACTTTTCCCGTGGATGAAGTCAGGGCTGGCAAGGATGTACAGCCGTCAAACTACCAGCCGAGAAATGAGCTTGATGCATGGAATTGGAACCTCTACGACACTGGTGCCATGGATGGGCACCCGGTGAGCTTGCAAGTCATCGGGAAAAGGCTGGAGGAGGAGCGTGTGCTAGCGGCTGCTACAGTGATTGAAGAGATTTGGCGTAGTCATTAGTTTGGTTATCGAATCCGCTCCCCATTCCTCAGCCCCCGCCTATCCCCACTTCTGACCTCGTTGGACAGTTGTTGGGTTGGTTGGACCCTGGCTCGATGTTGGGGTCGTGAGGGGTAATATTTCAAACATCCAGGTCGTGTCCTGAGATAGATTGTTTAGTGATGAAGTATATGATGCACAGGACGTGTGTTCGTCAAGCATTATCCATAAAATCATACAAAGAACAAGTTCGTGGGTCCTCAGTTTAGTTGAATGCCGCGCAGCGATAAGCAAGCAACCCCTCATGCCCTGATAAGATCAGCGGGGATCACTCCAACATCTACTGTATCAAGTACCCCAAGACTCCGATTATCAGCTCCACGGCAAATGCGCCGAGTTACGTACACCGAATCTAGTCTATCTCAAGCTATTCCGAGGTTGTCCGAGAGATTTATTGCGTAACTGAATCTCACTGGGGGCAGCCTTTATCGGTCCCCAAAGCTAACCCCACCCTCGGACAGTATAAAAAGCTTAGGAGAACTCTGCACCAAGAGACAATTGTCCCCCCTCCAACGTAAAAATAACAAACACCAGCAACATGGGAAAGAAGCGAGTCCTCGTATCATACGGCGTCGACATTGACGCCGTCTCGGGATGGCTAGGTTCATATGGCGGCGAAGACAGCGCCAGTGATATCAGTCGAGGTATGCATGGACATGGCAAACAGAAGTCATCATGTTTCTGACCACCAAAGGTCTCTTCGCCGGTCACGTCGGCACCCCGCGCCTCCTCAAACTGTTCGAGAAATACAACATCAAAGCCACCTGGTTCATTCCCGGCCACTCGCTCGAAACCTTCCCCGAAGAATGCGCCATGGTCCGCGACGCTGGGCACGAGATCGGATTGCACGGATACAGCCACGAGAATCCCACGGACATGACCATCGAGCAGCAAAAGATCATCCTCGACAAGACCTACCGCATGATCACCGATTTCTGCGGCAAGCCCCCACGCGGCACTGTTGCGCCGTGGTGGGAGACGTCCCAGGAGATGACGGAGTTGCTGCTCGACTACGGGATTGAATACGACCACTCCATGCTCCATCATGATTGTCAGATGTATTGGCTTCGAACGGGAGACAGCTGGACGAAGATCAATTATAGCCAGAAGCCGGAAACTTGGATGAAGCCTCTGGAGAGAGGCAAAGAGACTGGGTTGGTCGAGATCCCGGGCAATTGGTACCTCGATGACTTGCCGCCGATGATGTTTATCAAGAAGGCGCCGAATAGTCATGGGTGGGTAAATCCAAGGGACGTTGAGGATATTTGGAAGGTCGGTTCAAAACCTTGCTCCTGAGTCGAGGCTTAGTGCTGACTTATGGTTCTCAGGACCATTTTGATTACTTCTACCGCGAGTACGATGAGTTTGTCTTCCCCATGACCATCCATCCTGATGTCTCTGGTCGTCCGCATGTTCTTCTTATGCATGAAAGGTAAGTCTTCATATGATCATTTTGAGTGAGCCGTTCTGGTACTGACACTTCTAGGATCATTGAACATATCAATAAGCACGAGGGCGTGGAATGGGTGACAATGGAGCAGATGTGCGACGACTTTAAGAGCAAGAACAAGCCTCCAGCTGGTGCTAGAACGCCCGCATCCCCATCATCAGTACCTAGATAATTCGCAATCAGCAGCATGTTTCATGAGGGCCTTTTCTTTGCGTTCTTCATTTTGCCATAGCCGGATAGGCCTTCGTAGAGGTGACAAATTGGGGTTTGTGAAGAGGAAGTTTGCCCTCCCAGTTGATTTTTAATAGTACACAGATGGTATCGTGAAAGGTGCGTAATGGTTCATAGGACAGCTCTCTAGGTATATAATCGCTTCATTAGTGGAACTTGACGTCCCCAACACCCTGCCAAATTATCGTTGCCTCACGACCTGGGCTCAAATAGCTGGGGCTTCATATTCACTTTGCTGATTTTTGCTACTAGTCCACTTAACTGCAGTAGACTTTGTACGCCATCAAGGATCCTCATATGTGTAAACCCAATCTCACGAATAAACTCCAGTTTCGAGTGTTCGGACAGTGTAGGAATTGTCTTGGTCACCTTGAACATAGTGCTGATAATGTCATGAGCCGAGTACCCCAGGTCCCTGTTTGCAAATTAGCTAAGCCGAAAAAAAAAAAAAAAAAAGCATTCATTAGAGAGACGGTATTACCATAGCTCGTTTAGTGTTTCCAGAGCAGAGTCCACTTTTCCATCCCAGCAGGCTTTGATCATTGCCTGGACCTTGATTGGGTGAGGGCTATCAACCACACGAAAGACGTTATCCCCGCTGACCAAACCAAATCCGGACCAGGTACTCTGTAGATTGTTGAGGGCCTGGCGCATATCTCCCTCGGCACTGAATACTAGTGCTGCCAGTCCGTCCTCGGTATGTTTTACCTGCTCTGCGTCGCAAACCTGCTTCAATCGCTTCACAATTTGCGCGTCGGTCAATCGGGCATACCGAAGAATAGCACATCGCGACTGGAGTGGTTCAATAATCTTGTTCGACTGGTTGCATGCAAAGGCGAATCGTGTCGTGGAAGAATAGATTTCCATTGTCCGCCGCAACGCCTGCTGGGCGCCGGAGGTCATACTGGAAAGTCATGAGCGGCTATCCCAAGCATAAAGTAGATAAACATACCTGTCGGCTTCATCAAGTATAACAAGCTTGTGACGTCCAGGAGGTAAAGTGACTTTCTTCTGGGCAAATCCTTTGATACGATTCCGCACCACGTCGATACCTTGATAAATGAGTTAGAGCTTGATATTCTTAACATCAGGACAGACTATACCCCTCTCATCACTGGCATTCAATTCCAGAACAGCCTCCTTGTAAGCATCCCCAAGTAATTGCCGCGCCAGGCAGAGAATCGAAGTCGTCTTTCCGATACCAGGCATACCCGAGATAATCACATGAGGCATATTTCCATCTTTGGCGATAATTTTCAACCGTTCCACTGTCTCTGTGTTGCCGACAACATCGTCAAGAAATACTGGGCGGTACTTCTCGACCCTTTAAATAATACGTCAGTATCGGAGCTCTTGGGTATTCATCAAGCAACGTACCACGGCAGTTCATAATCTGGGGGGGCCCCGGCAGTGTTAGCCTTTAAGGCATTGCGCGCAGCAGTAGCGGATGATTCAGCTTGAGCCATGGGGGCAGTTCGCTAGTCCAGAATCGATGGTATTGACGTTTGTAGGAATTGAAGTTCGGGGTTACGCTCCGTGATGAGGACGCGACCGGCATACGCGTTCTAATTACCTATAATACCGCATTTGGCTTAGACTGTCATGTTTGCTTTATTTGCATTGCTAGCTTCCCTGATCCATCCTCTCTACTCCGTACATACCACACCATCAACATCACAAAAGCAGTGTTACGCGGTATCTTTAAGCAGGCTCAGTCCTTCCATTCGTTCTATCGCAAGCTGTGCGCTAATTGGACCATACAACATCCTCCTCATGGTGATACCTGTGGTCAATTGAAACAGTATCATCTCCTAACTTTCGCGTATTCTTACCAATGAATGCTTATAACTTTCATAAAACTATTTGGACCTGAACATATTGTTTGCAGAAATGGGAACAGCATCCGTCCGCCGCAACCTCTTCCAGAACCACCTCAGCAGACGCCCTGTCTCAACTACCGGTCCGAATAATGGGGCATCCGGTCTTTCCTCCCAGGTATCGCAGTCTAATGCGACAGAGTCCAACCCATCTATGTCTGCTGAAACCATGGACGACGGTGAGATTGTGGTGAAGGACAAAAACGGTAGCTTTACGCTGGATATACCAGTTCTGCCGCCTGTCGAAGGGGAAGACGAAGATGAGATGGAAGGTATTGAGGGAGGCGCTGGCGGAGGTTCTACGGCTGCTACGGGCCCTGATCCCACTGGACAATCTGAATTAAGTGGGCGGGAAAAAGAGAGTGGGTCAACGCCGTTGGTATTAGGGAAAAGACGGGTTGGGACATGTACTAACTTCGCTTGGTATATAGAACTTGAAGCGGGACTAGTTGAGATCATGTACCGAAACCGAAACAGACAAATGAGTAGTGAACCGCATGGTGAGCTTGTCCTATATTTCGTTTCGAATGATCCGTGTCGATGGCTGACGCTGGCAGAAATCCTGAACCTTATTTACCAGAATCTCAGGAATAAAGTCGCTGTTCTGGACGAAGACAATTGGATGTACGAGCCAGAATTCGATACACGGGTATAGTGACAGTAGGTATCAGCTGCACATAACAGTTGAGATCAAAGAGGTGGCTCATGCCCTACACACATCATACTGCAAGGCGCTAGCTAGTCAAGTTCCATATTTGACGGCGGTGCTTCGACCTTTCTCGGCGGAGCTCTCCCTGGCGCTGGTCTCCTGCCGCCATCCTGACCACCTCCGAAAAACATGCTGCCCATCATGTCCAACAGCGGGTTTCCCTGTCGAGGAATGTTGATCGCGAAGTACTGTTCGCCAATCTGGGGGAGCGCATCGTCAAGGATCCCAGCTTCTCTGATCTGCGTCGCATAGTGCGCAGTCAACTGCTTGAACAGATCTGCCGATCCTCGCTGAATAGCCAGAAGCAACAGGTTGAGGAAGTTTACCAAGGGAAGGACTGGGTATACGCGAACATCAGAGGTTGCGCTGCTGATTTCTTGCACGCCGAGAGTCGGGTTGGCGGAGCTGAGGCGAGAGGTGAAGATTAAGAAGGCCTTGTTGGCACTGCGCAGGTTGCCAATCAACAGGAAAGGGATTACGGCTCGTGCTGCATAAATGCCTGCCGTATGCGGCTCGTCGTTTGTGTACCACTCGTACTCAAGTTTCGCCAGGGTTTCCGCCGACTCGGACGTACCCAGTACAAGATGCTTTTCAGCTTCATAGGGCTCTTTGTCTGCTTCGATGTTAGAGAATGCCATGTTCCGTATTCAGATGCAGTGCCATGCTACCTTCCGCGTATACCGACCCAACTGCATGATGTAGCTCAGGATCTCCCCGCTCAACGGGCCCGAACCGTCCACTCCACCCGATTGCTTCTTGGATAAACCTCTTTCGCGTAGGCTCCTCCGAAGGGAATTCACGTAGAAGCTCGATTAGACGCTCTACAAATGGCACAATGTTAGCATGGAACATCTAAGCATGATAAAAGCCACTTTGTAAAGTAAGCAATTTCGAACTCACTCTTACGAGCACGCCCCTCCGTATCATCGTCTCCCCCCGCGATTGCCCAGCCAGCCTTGACATATACCTCAGCCACCAACATGATAGCAAGATCTCCTCCACTGGCCGAAGCTCCTTGCTGCGATCCAGCCCTGAGCAGGGCAGTGGCGCCGCCAGCTAGGATCTCCGCCGCGGCGTCATAGTTGCTCTGTTTGATATACCGCGCTGCAATAACCCGCAGTTGCTGATGAGCCTCGTAGTATGCTCCGGAGGCGATCCTAGAAGAAGAAAGGGACAAATCAGCATTAATCAGAGACTTTTAAAGGCATAGATAGCTCTATGGAGCACGTCAGAACTCACTTTTCTCGCTGTCGAGCAATGGTCTTGTCAATTCGTGAGGTCATTGTGTCTGGCGATCACGAGCCGGCAATCAGTCCGTTTGCAAGGAGAAGCAAAGAGAAGCAAGAAATATGGCCAGTAAGCCAAGAGTACACTATACCCTGAAAAGGTTCACTTGGAGAGCCGCAGGAATTGCTCTTGAGAAGGAGAGAGAGGAGTTGTTGCGCTGGACAGCTTTTGGTGGGGATGCGGACGATCGACTCGGGTCTTCGAGATGGGCCGCTAGGACTAACACAAACACTGGACAACCCCCATCGACTACAGGAACTTATGTGTAACAACGTAATACGTAGGTTGAGGCGCTCCTACTCATTTGGCTTACTAGAAACACATTATTCTGGTTATCATGAATCGAGAGGCTTTCGACATCCAGCCCATCGGCCGTTTTTATGGATCTAGTGCGGCCATTCGGCGGCCCAGAGTACGTTCTATAAGCATCAGCTCCTCCCCATTTGTCTGAATATATCTAACAGCATCGGCGAAGGAAATCACATGTTTCTCCTACGATGACCAACACAGCTTTCATCTCGGAGACTCATCCCTGCGGTACTACTACCCACCGCAACTGCCGGCGGATCTGAGCCGCGGGTTTGACACTTTCCAGAAGTTGAATGATACAGCCGATGAACATCTAGATGCTCTGCTGTATACCATTGCCGATTTGGAGAAGGAGACTGGAAAGCGATGTGAGGCTGATATTATCACTTGGCGAGGGATGATGACCAAGGTTAGTAAGATGTGGTTCTTTCTAAATCGCATGGCAACATAAAACTAATACAGTAACATAGATCCTCACTGCGCCATTCGATGATATGAACGGGTATACACGCATTTCTAAGCACTATTTACTCGCTAATGTGTGTATCCAGATTCGAAATGAACGCGACCTGCTTTCAGGTAAGCTGGAACCGCTGCCTAAGACCTAGCTCAAGCCTTACAATTCTTATAGGGAACTATGTGCGTATGTTCTTACCATCCATAGTCCAGGGCCATAATCTGATTTATATTCCTCGCTCAGATTCATTGAAGAGAACAATTCCTTCAAGAACGAGCAAAAACGGAAACAACAACAGCAGAGAATGCCGCCGGGGATGCCTTCCCAGGATTTAATGGCATATTGGGGTTCGTTACCACATTACCTCGTAACAACGACACCGCTTTATATCTAACAGTGGCCTGTAGGCTACAAGTTTGAAACCATATCCGTTCTCGACAAAACCTGGGATGCAGCTACCAGAGAAGAGATTGAGGGGCGCGAAGACCTTGTTGTAAACAACAATGCCCAATACTGCTCAGTTGCGCGTACCGGAATCGGACATACAAAGCTCATCCTCGGCGGCGAGGTCGATGCCAGTACGTTATCTCCGTATTGACAACGACCCGAAAGTGTACCGCTAACCGCAAACTGGCAGTCTGGGACAGTAAACCAGACCGCAAGGAAGACCCCATCAACTGGGTGGAACTCAAAACATCTGCCGAGATTAGGAATGACAAGGGCATGCTCAAATTCGAGCGGAAACTCCTCAAGTTCTGGGCGCAGTCCTTTCTTCTTGGGGTTCCCAAGATTGTCGTGGGATTCCGCGACCAGGAGGGGATTGTACGGCGCTTGGAAGAGTTCGAGACAGCCAATATCCCGAGCAAAGTGAAGAAATCAGGTCGTGAGACCTGGGATGGGAACATATGCATCAACTTCGCCGCCGTGTTTTTGGACTGTAGGTTGCACCGCCCCCATATGATTTATCTCTCGAACTCGTACTAAAAAGAAATATCTTCCAGGGCTCAAGTCAACTATCCAAGAGGGAGGAACATGGAGGCTCCGAAAAAGTGAGAGATCTTCTGTGATTGAGGTATACCGGGTTGAGGAGAGCGGCACTGGCGATATCCTTTCGCAGGCCTTCCTAGACTGGCGGTCAAAGCCATGACCTGGCTTAGTACCCATGTTTTTAGACACCGAGCGCATTTGTTCGCGATGATTGTGTGCCATGCAGTTCGACCGGAGTGAAATGAATAATGTACCAGGGGCGCTGTTCTGCAGAATTGGTTGGCTGCCGCAACTGGTCTACATAAAACCAGCCCTCGGCGCAATAGCGATCGATCTATACTCCTCCTCCCTTGGTTCAATGACTATGTGTCGCTGTGTCAATGTGTCTAGCTACCACTCAGCTGTCGGCTTGCGATGGCAGAGACTACGCGTTCCTACCGCTACTTCTACCGCTGGATAGCAACGTGTCGGCAGCGCAATTCGGGGGTCTGGTCAACAAGATGTCTAGACAGTATGTCACGTTGGCAAATCTCTTAATTTTGAGGCTAAAAAGATCTATTTGGAGACTACTCTTGAGTCCAGCTCTTGGGCACTATCCTGAACATTCTCTTGACAGTCCTCTAAACCCTCTTGCCGCTTTCGTAAATACGCCTCCCGCGCTTGCTTCTTCGCCATACTCTTCAAAACCCTTTTATGCACGCTTCCTTGGATATGGATTTTCCACTGTTCCTCGTTGGTCATTGTCTTCCGGCAAATATCACAGGTAATACACTTCGATGACTTGTGGTCGATGGTCTGCTTCTTGACCTCAAGAGCTTCCAGAGTAGTTTTAGCCAGCTCTGAGAGAGACTTGGGATCAGGCAAAGGCTCTTCCTCTTCAAGAGCTTTTACAAGGCGCTCGGATGGCCCTGTGATGTTATTTGCCCAATCTTCAACGTTTGTGCTATCCAAGAGAAACAAGCGATTGGTCATTCCCGCTTCTGCAAGGCCAGTCCAGAGCTTGTTGCGAATCCACTGAATCTGAGACCTAGCATACTGACGTGTTGCAGTTTTCACCGACCCAATACACGACTGCTTGAGGACGTCCAATTCCTTCTCAGTCTTAGAACCGTCTCTAAGCGCGTTGAGATAAGGTGCTAGTTCCTTGAAGCCAATCGAAACCCATACACCCCGCGTCTGATCGACGGCAACGCCCTGGGCCTCCTGCTCTTGGAGAAAGTCCGACATGCGGCTTGCTTCGGACAATAACCCCTGGTCAACCATGACATCCACCCTCTTGAACAGCCTCTCTTCCAGAGTAGACTTTTCCGAGTGTACCCAAAAAATTGCGGTGTTAAAGCGCAGTTGTTCCCCGCCAGAAACATCGCCATTGCCTGCGGTGGCTCGTTTCAATTGTTGCTGCTCAGCGTACACCTGCGACGCGGGTTTCCCCGTCTGAAGATATATCTCTAGAGAGCGACGGATCTTGCGTGAGTCCTTTGGATGCCAATGGTCTGCCATTATTGGATCCACCTCGCGTAACTTCTGCAATACCAACTCCGGCTCCGAATCCAGAATCGGCCACTTGACCGCTGAGTCGACATCCTCCGCTGGAAATGAATATGTCTCTTCAGCTGATGGCTCTACCTCTTTCGACACCAACTGATCCTGGAATAGTACGGACTGTGTATAATAGTGCGTACCGCCGACCAGGACCGGGAGCTTCCCCCGCGCATGAATATCGTCAATTAGTCGTAAGCACTCCTTTCGGAACATCGATATCCGCCACGGGTTCTCATCAAAATCTATGCAGCTTATCAAATGGTGTGGTATGCCGTTACGTTCCTCGATGGGGATTTGATTTGTGATAATAGGAAGGCCCCGGTACATTTGCATCGCGTCGCCATTGATGACTTCGCCATTGAACCGAGAAGCAATATCAATTGCAAGCTATCTGTGTTTGTCAGAGCTGTTATGCGCACTATCAAGAGGAGGAAGGGCGGCTAAAGTATCAAGTCACCTTTGATTTTCCCGTGCCCGTAGCACCCACAACGGCCACGAGAGATCGCATTGCGGATGGGCGTCTAATCGGAGAAAGCGAAGAGACGTATCTGAGCATCAGCAATCCGGAGGGAACAAATATATCATGCTGAGCGTTTTCTACCGGTCCATATTCCGAGAGTTTGAATCCTGGATGAAGTGCGAGAGATATGGGGAGGGATAGATTATGTTGGAGAAAAAAGCGTTACCATTCTTCCCTTGGGTCACCCCCACCTCATCGAGTCACCTTAGTCTGGATAACTGATAGTTACATCGCGTGCTTTTGGACAAAATCATGTGAGTCACTTTCTGCTTATATACGTGTAAATATCTTTTATTCATTCTCTTAATTACCCTACTTTAACTAGCGCTCTTTAAATCTTCAACATGTCCGACTCTCCCGACATCCGCGTGCAAAATCTCTCCTACAAATTCCCGGACGGCTCCTCCGGCTTGACAGACGTCGCGCTAGATTTACCAGTTGGGAGTCGGACTTTACTGATCGGAGGTATGTAATCTCATTACCATGTATATTTATTTTGTAAACTTAAACTGTCAATTCAGCCAATGGAGCCGGTAAAACCACGCTCTTGCGCCTCCTCTCAGGGAAACGGCTAGCCCCCAGCAACACAATCTCAATCTCCAACAAAGACCCCTTCAAAGAGGGCCTCGAGGGTGTCACCTACCTCGGCGTCGAATGGGTGCTCAATAGCATTGTCCGAACAGACATTGACGTTCCAACCCTCCTCGCATCCGTTGGCGGCAATGCCTACCCCGAGCGCCGTGACGAACTCGTCGAGATTCTTGACATCGACCTGCGATGGCGCATGCATGCAGTTTCAGACGGAGAGCGACGCCGCGTTCAGCTAGCGATGGGTCTCCTCCGGCCATGGCAGGTGCTTCTTCTCGATGAGATTACCGTCGACCTAGATTTGTTGTCGCGGAGTAACTTCCTCTCGTTCCTGAAGAGGGAGACGGAGACGAGGCCGTGCACCATTGTGTATGCCACCCATATCTTAGATAACTTAGCGCATTGGCCAACGCATTTGGTGCACATGCACCTGGGAAATGTGAGGCAGTGGGGCGCGATTGAGAAATTCAAGGCGGAGGCGCCTGAGACGTCGGAGAATAGCCAGCTAGGCGAAATTGTGCTCAAGTGGTTGAAAGAGGACTTGCACGCCAGAGGGCCACGGAATGTGCGCGGCAACGAGGGGAAGACTTATGAGGTCGGTGGAATAGGGGGGTATGGGTATGAGAAGAAGGCCTAGCCTATGCTCCTTCCTTCACCAGGCTTCGTATTCTGGTTCTTTGTTGTTGTTGTTGTTGTTGTTGTTGTTGTTGTTGTTTTGATTTGCAGGGTCTTTCAACAGATATTGCTTCCCCCCCATACAACGTATTCTATGGACTTACAGCATCTAGACTTGCTTGGGGTTTCAACATATCAGGGTCATTCAAGCTTACAGGAGTTTCAACATTTTTGAGCCCAGAATGGGCGTGGCTTCGTTTCCTAGGACTCGATTTCCTTGAGGGCATTCAACATCTTTGTGGGAGTTACGTGATGTGGGATATGTTCGTATGTTCGTTATGATTCATTGAGTCCTGTATCTAGAATATATTCATGGCTTCGACACCATGTCAGATATGCTATATATACGTATTGAAGTGTCTTCGCTTGCCACAGCTAGCTCAAAGGTCAGTTTACCAACCTCTGCCTCGCCCATTTGTGTGAGGGGACGCCATGATAGCTCTGTGATTGTCTTCGATGGTGATTGGTCTCTATCGATGCTCGCCAATGGGCTGGGCTCAATGCCGTCTACCTTAATCTGGTGGACGGAGATCTTTCCATCATCCTCTCCCGTTGCTAGGTACAGCAAACCATTATAGATGCGCGGTAGGAAGGACAGGGCGGTGACTGAGCTCCTTGTTGGAATGGTAGCCCTGCACTCGATCGACTCCCCGAATAGCCGCCACAGCTTGATTGATCTGTCTCGCCCCGCTGTAGCAAAAATAGGAGACTGGGTCTCTGAGGCAGGGGCCCAGTCGGCATCGAGGATCATGCGCGAGTGGCCCTTGGGGTTCGTTGTCATGAGCGCAAACATCGAAGGATTTGATTTATTTCGATGATAGACTGCCCACTGCCGATCCCGTCCAACGCTGAGGAGATACTGATTATCGGCTGAGAACGCGAGACTGGTGATAGTCAAGGTATGTGCTGCAAGTGATGGTCGAATTTCATGCCAATCGGACGTGTCGTACAAACGCACCACTGCATGGTCTATCGAGCTGGCCTTGCATGCAGTGGCAATTAGTGTGCGGTCATGGCTCACGGCCACGGCGGATATTTCGTACCCATGGCCATAGAGCTTTTCGTGTTCTGGCCACAGAGTATAACGAGCCAATTGGTCCTCAAGAGGAGGCTGAGTCGACTTCGACAAAATTGCTTGATAGGCATGCGCTTGTCCAGCGCTCTCGGCCTCGGCCGTGTCTGCTTCCACAGGGGCTTCTTCGCCAACAGCTTGATTGGACAATCCTAGAACTGGTATCTGAGCTGTGTCAGGAAGATCGCCCTCTGCATTCTGTGCGAGCCCGGAAAGATTTTCCAGTAGTCTGGCGATTGGTGCAGGCTCGTTGAATACTCGTAGAAGCTTCTCTTCGGCACCTGACACGAAGCGCTGCGGACCCAAAGTGTCAACGCAGTTCAAGTCATAGCCATGGATCTGGGGCCGCGAGAATTCGTGCCATGACCTTTGACTGCCACGAAGCCACTGCGCATGGAGTCGGGTTGTTTGGTCGGCGCTTGTGGATAGAAGATAGCCACCTGCAGGCTCCCATTGGATCCCGTTAGCAGATCGCACATGTCCGGTAATTCCCAGAGTTTGAACCCAGTCGTCAGACTCGGCTTGATACTTCCATGTCCTCCAACTGCCTGTGCGTCCAAGGCTAACAACTTGGCTACCGTCAGGCGACCAAAGACCAATCCAAAATCCACCAGTACTACCAGTGGCTGTGGTAGAGCCTTTCTGTACACTAAGCTCTCCCATTCGTTCCGCGGAGAGCCATACGCCGGAAATTGGGTCCTGTTCCCAAATGGTCAAAGTATTGTCTGCGGAAGCAGTGAGAAGTTGTTGGCGCTCTGGATCGGGATTCCAGGCGGTGGTATAGATCCAATCTTCGTTACCAAACAAGAGAGCTTCGAACGTCATGGAGTATTTAAATCCTGCTGATTCAAATTGGTGGGCTTTGTTGGACAATGTTGGCTCGAGTCCCCCCAGAACAGGGTCTTCATCAGGCCCCACAGAACTGGAAGCTGCGGCCTCACCACGGTTCAGGCGCCATAATCGAACATACTTGTCCTGACTGGCAGAAGCAAGCAGGAGGTCCCCTGTCTTGCTCTGTATGTCCACTGTGAACGAAAGGGAGCGCACCCACGCCTCATGGCCAGAAAGTGTAGCAGCCACTTTAAAGCGTGGTGATTCATGTGTGTTTTCAGCAGCGTATATCTGCACTGCATTGGTGGTGCCAGCGACTGCCAATGCAACTGGTCTATCCTCTGTGTCTGTCGGAAGCGAAGCCAGTGCTAGTGCCAGTGGGAAATAACGTGGTTTCAGGAGTAGACTCTCCAGTAACTCCCCTTTCACAGATCCCTTGACATCTACCCTCCAGATCTTGACAGTTCCATCCGCCCCTCCTGTTGCGATGATATCGATCCCCGCACATGTGGCCATCGCGTTAACGGAGCCAGTATGCCCTGTCAAGGTAAGAGCATGGGTGAACTTCCTTTGGTCGATTGAATCAATTCGCCATAATCGCACAGTGCAGTCGACAGAGCCAGTTAAGAGAAGCTTTATGTTTGTTGTGGGACAAGTATAAAATCGAACGACGCTGACTTTGTCGGTATGACCAACAAGGACGGAATAGACTCCCCGGTGGGATTCTTCCTGCATGCATAGGAAAAAACAGGTTAGACTTGGTAGATTGTGAAATCAGGAACTCCTCAGCCACGAACCAAAGGATCCCATAAGGCTACATTGTTATCTGCACCATAAGCGAGGATGCCCGTCTGCACATCCCAATCTGCGGCAGCGGGGTGCCTATTTCCACCAACGCTGATGTAGTCCGATGTGAATGAGACCATGGAGTAGGCGGAGATCTTGATTGGAAGTCCCAATGGCGTTGCTGAAGGGCAATGACTGAGCTTGTGACGACGAGGTAGTGATGGTGCTCAGATCGACTTTTTTGTGGCTTATCGATAAAGGCCAAGCCAGCAAGATCAAGACTCAAGAGCCCCTCCTCCGCGCAGCCTCCGCTTTTATATTTTACCCATCGTGGGCAGGAACCGGTGGGAGATCTGGCTTGTTTTGCCTCGTCCTTTTTTTCTGAATCAAATTGCAGCTTCCAGGGGTCAACAAATCTCCAGAAATGGCGCAAAACAACAATATAGCGTTTACGGTCGAGTTTACGTATGTACTATGTTTCCCTCGCTACAGTCACGATGAATATAAGCTTGGCTGACTTGTAGTAACCAGGGGCGGCCTTGAAATACTTTTTGCCAATGAGCGAAAACATAAGGTGATACTACCGGCTCAGTTAAGCGATGGCACTCGACCGAATATATCATATCTGCTCCAGTATCTGGTCGATAATCTGATGAAAGATCAGAGAAAGGAGCTTTTTGTGCTCGAGGACAACGTGTACGTATCCTGGGGAGAGGAAGGGACGATATGACTGACTTCTGCGTCAGGCGACCCGGGATCCTGGTTCTCATCAACGATGCCGACTGGGAACTCGAGGGGGAGGAGAGATATGAGATCCAACAGGGAGATAATATAGTATTCGTGTCTACGCTACATGGAGGGTGATTTAGTTCAACGCTCGACAACAATCGCTCTGATGTATGACAAATGTCTGCATGCTTGAGATTCTTAGCCGAGTCTAGACTACATCCTCCACGTGCTGCTGTGAAATCCGCTCAGGCTCGCGAGGAGTCCGTATGCCACCCTGTGGCGTCAACACGCCGTCGTTAGGTGATCCTATCTCTTGGAGTGACGGAGTGTTGAGCCCGCTCGGAGGTACCGGAATCTTTATATCTTCGGGCGAGCCAGGAATAATCTCCCTCGGGAGGTCAGGAATCTGAATCCTCCGTGCCTCGTTCTGGTAACTCTCGGGGATTATCTAGACAACATTTTAACGAAAATAGCTCATAGTCTCAGAGTAGACAGGCTTACCTCTATGATTTCATCACGCGGAAACTCTAAGAACGGAATGTCTGCAGCATTGCACGCCATGAGGTAACCATATAAAACTCTGAGCACGCTTTCATGGGCGATGATTAGCAGATCATTCTGTTCACGTTCCAGTTCCAAGATTATAGGCTCAAGCCGCACAGCAAGATCGTGGTAGGACTGTGGGCAGTTAGCGTCAGCCGGGAGGGAAGAGAGAAGCTCAACCCACCTCGGCCCGGGGGTATCTATGATGATAAGGGTCGAGCTCATGTTTAGCCACCTCTTCAGGGTATTCTTCCCGAATCCTTTTCTCGGATTTGAGTTCGCAGACGCCAGGGTTTAGCTGACTCAATTGTGATCTCTGCCGGACTTTGTACCCTGTTTCATGCAAATATTTGGCTGTCTCAACTGTTCGACGTCTCGTAGAAGTCCATACCGTCAAAGGCTTCAGTTCATAATCAGTCTCTCCTCCTTCGATTATAGCCTGCTTCTCGAAGTCCCTATCCTTCAATAGGGTTTCAGTCATCTTTTTGGCATAATCCTGACCTTGTTCGGAAAGAGGCCCGTCAGCCTTGTAGGAGTTCGGTTCTACTGAGACCCCCGCCTGACAACAAATGAACAGTGAGAAACTCCCATGTTGCAAGAATTGGGATATCCCGCTTACCCTAGCAAAGTAGGTGCGCCTAGTCTTGATGTGGAGATTGAGAAGATAGAACACGATCCGGTTCGACAGGTAACCGAAACTTTTGTTGTTAACAATCAACCTTTCACCAGCATTGATCATCTGTTTCGACGTTTAGTGAACTGATAAATGACCTACGGAAAAAACTTATTACCTTTATATAGTTGAGATCTTTCTCTTCCATCGTATGAAACTGGGGGATTCGGGCAGAGATCCGAGCCAGATAATGTTTGACGGCATCCTCGGATGTCCAGCCCACATACTGATGATAGTTAATACCAGAAAGAAAAGGGATCGAGACCAAACTGACATCCGGCGACGAAATCTTGACCCTGCGGACATTCTCTTCAATGATGCGGTAGTCATCGCACCATGACTCTATGAACAACGTCTAACATACATGGTCAACATCACACCCAAGAATAGAGATGCTCGACAAACCTCAATATCGTGTTTGGCGAATTCATTAGCTAGAGATCGTCGCCCAGCGGCCGACGGATTCACAGCGTCGTAGATTGCGATTTGGCCGTTCTCCTCATTCAGGAATTGATATATGTCCTCACGGCATCTCTTCACTATCTTCTGTCTCAATAGAACAGAGGAGGCGGAAGCTATTGCGTGGTCAGCTGGAAAAGATGAAATCAATGGAACATGCAAGAAAGGCGAGTGACATGTAACATGTGGCTGGTACATAAGGCCCTCTCAGAGCATTATCTAGGTTGAGTAACTAGCATGTGTTGAGTGCAACGGAGCAGACGAGCATTTGATGGCATCTTTAAAGGTCCCTCGAGGCACACATTACACAAGATTCTGCTTTAATGGCACGTACCGTTAACAAAGAAGTAATCGTCCGGTATGTCTTGTCCGTGAGGTATCGTAGCTCGTCGATAATCTCCCAGATGAAAGATTCTGGTTTTGACTCCTAGCCTGCACCGCAATTAGGCGAAGCTGACGAATATTGATAAGCCGTACAACCAAACCTACCATCGAAGATAACGCGCCATTGCCACAGACATGTGGCTAGCTAGCTGTCAGTTTCTGGAAACTCAACATGTCAAATTTACGTGGTTCAACGCACGTCTTGCCCCTCGCGGGGAGGCCTACAGTGATGATGACAATTCGACCCGAGTGGAATAGCCTACCAGACTCAGTGCTGTACAACTGAGCCGGAGCAAGATCGGCCTTTTCAGGTAAGTCATGGATGGCATCGACAAATGTTGACGACTTCCGTCGAAATCGTGGGGAGTTGACGACAATGTCCGCAGTCCTAATCGGTGTCAGTTCGCGCATTTTCGAGTCTTGCTCGCGACGCAAGTGCAGGGGGCATGGTGATTCGCCGGATGGCCTAGCGCGCTTGGAATAAGAGCTTACAAGAGGGTATCCATGGTGGTAACGAACGCCCAATACCAGGGCCATACACTAAAGCAAAAGTCGACTTATGACAAATTGTCTGCAAAAAGCCGCGGTATAGATAGTTCAATCGGGAAATCTAATCTGAATGATGACAAGATGCTAGGTCGAACCAGCGGGGTGTGGGAAGAGAAAGACAGCAGGTTGAACAACCGAGCCTCCACGGTGCTGATAGCCTAGCTCGTCGGTAGCTGTAGGTATACCTAGGTAAGTCCAGCTGCTCGACAACGATGTAAGACTCGATGGAAGACACCCCAGTGATAGAAGCAATCCGTAATCCACGGGCCTCATATATATTCTCTAAACAAAAAAGAGCAACATGAATAAGATGGTTGGCAACTAAAACAAATTCAGACTGGCTACGGACGTACATGTCGGTATCCCACATTATATCATCTCGGCCAAAATGAAAGTCCCGTTCCGGGAGAGTCCGAGTTGGCGGCGGCAGCGCAGAGAGACCCAAGACGCAACCCCAAGCAGAGCCAGCCGGCCAGGTGACTTTTTTTCAAGGCTGAACTGCGATTCTAAAGCTGTTTCTTGGAGACGTCAACATCAGAAACCATCACCCTACTGTTGTGGTGTCTCTTTTTTGCAATCTCACCTTCCCGACTCCAGCAGGCGAGGACTCACCTTGTACCTTGAAGTTCTTCAGCCTAGTCACTACAGCTGAAGCTTGGTTTAGGAGCTGATCTTGAAATCCTTTCATTTCCTGTCTACACCGACCGCGTTCAACGACCACCGAACAACCAACTCCAGCTTTTTTGACTTGACCCTGCTTCCACAATATCTCCACATCCTATATCAGCTACAATGGCCGACCACCTGGCTCTCCCTGGTTTTCTGACGGACAATTCCGTTGTCGCCGCACTCCAGGATACATACTCTTCTTTCTCCGAGCGCAGGGCAGCCCTTGGCCTGCCTAACCCTGGTACGGTCGAAAATGTTGGTCGTGAAGTCCAAAAGGATGTTTTGCTGTCCAACTTCATGTTCTCTGGTCTCCGTGCAGACCTGACGAAGATGTTCAGCATGGCTCCTCTGTTCCGCGTGTCGCATGCCTTCTCCATGGGCGGCTCTGGAAACATGGCTCCGTACGCATTCTCCGCGATGTACGGAACCTCCAATGTAAGAAACAACAATTCCAAGCTATACCTGCTTCAAATGAACCCTAAGTAGCTGAGTCATATGGACAGGTCTTCATGCAAGGTAACTTCGGAAGCGATGGTGGCCTTGCAGCCCTTTACAACTACCGGTGGACCCCGAAACTGGTTACCAAGACCAACGTCCAGATCATGTCCGGAGCGGAGCAAGGTCTAATCCAGCTCGACAACGACTACACTGGCGATGACTTCTCCCTTTCCCTCAAGGCTTTCAACCCTTCGTGTTTGGATGGCGGTCTTACCGGTATCTTTGTTGGAAGCTACCTCCAGTCCGTGACACCCAAGTTGGCTCTTGGATTCGAGGCCATCTGGCAACGACAAGGCTTGAACACCCGCCCGGAATCTGCTGTTTCCTACTCTGCCCGGTACAAGAGCGATGATTGGATTGCGAGTGCTCAGCTGCAGGCCCAGGGCGTTTTCACTGCCTCCTATTGGAAAAAGATCTCAGAACGTGTCGAGGCTGGTGTTGACATGAACCTTCAATTCGCCCCTAGCGCAGCTGCTATGATGATGGGCGGGCCCAGCAAGGATGGCACAACCGCTATCGGTGCCAAGTACGACTTCCGAGCCTCAACCTTCCGCGCCCAGGTCGACAGTGCCGGTAAGGTTAGCTGTCTCCTCGAGAAGCGGATAGCTATGCCTATTGCCCTCACATTTGCTGGTGAGATCGACCAGGCCAAGGTATGTTGCAAGATTTTGTCTATCACTAAGAACTTGCCCTTTGTATGATTTCGTGATCAGTCGCTAATAATGGTAATCATAGCAAACCGCCAAGGTTGGTCTTGCTGTCTCCCTTGAGATCGCTGGCGAGGAAGTCATGGAGCAGACAGAAAAGGCCGACCCTTCGACGATGGTTACCCCGCCGTTCTAATCAATATATGTATCTCACCAATCTCACCGGGGGTAATCAGGTCCGCCTGGGTTTCTAGGTAAAAAGAGCGATGGCTCCTTTGGTCCGTTATGAATTCCCCTCCCTCTTCACCCTTTGTTTTAGTAGCTATTCCTCCATCCATGTGCATCTTTGGAAAATGGTGTATTCCCTGTTTGTCCAGTTTAATAACGGGTTGTTGGTCAATGAAGGCAGTCGCTTGACGCCACGGTACCAATTTTGTATAGATCTCTCTTCTTTCTCATTGTTTTTGTTTTGTGTTATTGTTTATGGCTTCATCCATGACCGGCGACCCGTTCTCACGATATTATTACTATCCCTTTTGATGACACTCTTGGCTGGTCAATGGGGATTTTGCCTGACGCATGGGAGCACATGCAGAAAACTTTCCTCGTCAGTTACGCATCATAGATGGACAATGTAAAACATGTTATTTATCATGAAAAGGCGGCTCGATATATAGAGCTGAATAGTTTCCAGGAGCAGCGCATGGCTGAGGCTTGTCTGGCTCCTCAAGCTGCTCACTCGGAGGACGTTAATGGCACTTACGGCTGGCTGTCGTGTACTTCTAGGGCTACCAAAGCCAGGCAGGCTTGGTTATGGAGGACAGGCCTAGTTTTACGTTCTCATGAGCAGCATTGCAGCCCTCCCCAGTGAGTCGGTCCCCATACAACACATTTATAAAACCAACCGGTGCGTTTGTTACTCGAGATTGTATGAAGCCGGCTGTTAACTTAAGAGAAGAACAGAGTCTGTTTCATGTTCAAATAGTACGGAGTACAGACAACTCTCGGCATGAGACCCTGGGCCAATCCGCTCCCCACATTGCTAATTACACGAATAATGGGGCGACCTGAAGTTTCTCGCCAGGTGCAGCAGGTGGTGAATCTTTGAACTCATTTGCTACACAGCGATGTGCTTATAACACATTCAAACCCTAGATGAAGTCATGGTTTCTACTATAATATGACAACGCCGGCGATAGCATTAGAAGTCTATTATGCTCCAGCTGGCGATTCTTGCGATTCTTGAACTCAATCGAAACCGTCCATGGTCGACCAAGATGATGGAGTATAGCCTCTGTTCTTATTCGCTGTGGGCTATAGCATGACGTCATAGCCTCGCCTGTTTCCAACGGCCGAGAGTCAAACGGGCTTCAGTCACTAGACTCACTATTGTACTATCGGGCTGTATATGCCGATAAGAGGTAAGTATGCGGCCTGTCTTGGAAAAAGACGGAAAGGGCTCTGTACCGAATGATAGTATTATTGACATGAGAAAAGCTCCAAGCTCGGCGGCCGCCTCTCGAGCTGATCCAGGGGCTAAAGTACTCCGCGGTTAACTGGCTCAACTCCAGTCGGTTTAACACATGCCAGAGATGGACAGCAGCAGACGGCAGGGCACATTTGTGACTGCAGAGTGCAGACGGGCCTAGAGATCGGGTACTGACCGCGCAGCGTGTCACCAATTTTCCCTTGCGATCCCAAAGCCAGGGGTGCTAGTGCCACTCTGGTGAGCGTGTTACCGGATGTGGCGCATGCTCCGAATCCTTGTGCCTCGTGAGACGGCTTTTCATGGACAGGGCAACGGCTCCTGGCAGGCGTTGTACATGAGGAGAAGGGCGATTGATAACAGATAAGGGTTTTTGGCGATCATGCAAGGTAGCACTGCTTCGCCAGGTATGACTTCGAGTAACCCTTGATGCTGAGGTGCCGTACAGATCACGAAGGGAGGCGATTGCACCTGCACTAACTCATACACTCGCCAGAGTCTTGTTGTTGGACAGGATCTGGTGGTGAGCAAATGAATGGGCTTGCCGATGGTTTCAGGCTAATGCTGCACAGCAGCCCACCCATCTGCGGCCTCAAGTCAGACCGTTGGGTTTCGATGGGCGTGTGCTTTCCGAACCCACGGGCCCATTGTAAACTGTGTGCCCTCCTGTGGTCTTTCAAGCGTCCATACAGTCAGAGTTGCCTTGATAGCAGAGCACTTACTACTCCGGATCCTTGAGAGATGATTAGCAATATATCAGCCTGAAGTCCGTCAAATAGTATGGAGCGTTTCGAGCATTTAAAAGAACCATTCGTTACTCACGCTGGTAAAAGCTTAAACGAAGAAGTGGGACGAGGCGCTGCCATGTTTAGACTTCACCCATATTTATCCCCGTCAAATCGTCATTAGCAAGCCTGTCTGAGCTTCCAGGTTCAACTAAAAGAGGGTCGATCACTGATCGAGGAGCTTTGACAAAGAAGGTCCAGGAGTAGAGTGAGGAATGCCCGAATAATGCATCGACTCCATCATAAGCAGACTGCCGCGAAAGGTTGGGTTCTAAATTGCTTCAAATGTGCACCGCTCCGAGGGATATATGGCAGTCATTGGGCGAGGCAATGATATGGTATTCAGGCGCGCATCATGTAGAATATCGACACGCTGTACTACCTGGTTCTTGATGCTAATGAGCAAAAGCTTTGACCTTCTTGAACGATGCGAAGTATACTTGAATGTTTTCTAAAATCGGGGCTCATCGGTTCGCTCTGAAACGGACGCAAGAGTATATGTTTCGGGCGTCGACACTGACCATGTATCAACCATATTCACCTTATGCCAAGCTGCAAAAGGCCAACCCAACCAGCAGCCCGTACTCGGACTCTGCATGAATGTTCACCTGGCTCTATGGAGTGACAGGTAGATTCCTTGGCCCGGAGTACAAACAATGCACTCGGGTCACTCGGCTCAGCATGAGTTGGACATGCGGTGGATTGAACATTGCTAGAGACATGCAGTGGCACAGGAATACTGACCATGCCCATAATTTATCGGCTGAGGCCGAAGAGCCTTTCCCCTGGACAAAAAAATACAGGGTCCATGAAACACACTACACTCCGACTGGACAATTTGGGACGCAATTCGAATATCAGGCCAGAATTCCTATTTTAAGACCATTTTTTAGCTCTTTATGGCGGTCCCCAAAACCCGGTACCTCCGTTAGACGCTGTGTGACTTAGTCTAACGCCTTGAAGCATCTGTTTTGATTTATTATTGCTGGAGGCTTGCAGGTGCAGCTGACTCCAGTCATGTCGAATTATCCAGCACTACATGTGTAGGGACCAATGGTGCAGGATGAATGCCACTACTGAGGCATTAATCGCAGTGCCAAAATTTGTTTCACCTCATCGTACTTTGTACATTCTTTTCAGCTTTTGCACCACCAGCAGCTCCAGAGCCCAGACCTAGGCAATTCCGACCCTGTGTCTGTTGGACTGGTCACCGGCCGAGCCTGCGTACACTGTACAGCGAGCCACAGCTGGCGATCGTATCGAGGTTCTCGCCGGTTTTGACAGGAGAATCAATACGAAAACATCGCTAATTATGTCCATACAAACGGGCTGTGGCTGAGCCCCTGGAAGGTTATACCTAGGTATCGCCAAACCGCCGATAGTTTGGGAACTCGACCACGGTCGGCCCGAGAGACAAGGCTGGAATCTCAAACACGAGCCGGTCTATCGCGGTAATCCTCGTTCTAGAAGTGTACGATGCAAGGCGGACGACTGAATCTGATCGACAGACGAGGCAAAGGGAAGCCGCAGTTGACCGAGCGTGCTTCGGAGTAAGGTAGCTCCGCATGCACCAAAAACACCTGGACGGGATCGATGTACGAGGACGTCTCTGGATACGAAGGGGCAGAGATATCCGATAGAGATGCCATAGACTATCCATAACCTAACCACTCGCATGCCTTTGCGTGGACATAATGGCCGCGGAACTGGTCAGTAATTCAGCAGCCCAGCTGACCATCTATTGCCGGCCCAGCTTGACTTGGATCCCAGAATTGCCCCTACAAAACAACAGTCAGGGAAAACTCACCCGGGTTCTTAATATATCTCAGGGTCTTATAGCGTTTATTCCACTTGGCCAATCGTGATGCGTCTGTGTCCCGTTCAGGTACGCCTCCAAACAGTAAGCTGAAACCCTGTCCCAAGCCCAAACTAGATATTAGGTTACGGAGTAGTTGCTGATTCATATACTCTGTAACTAAAGATGAGATTGACTAGGCACAGCAGGCAGTTTGAGTGTGAGAGCACAGCAGCACAGGTGCACGCTTGAACGACAATGGCTATCTATCGTGCTACTTGGATCACCTGCAACCTGATGATACTAATGGCTCATTTACCTTTGGAAATAGAAGCCAGACAAGATTCAGCTGCGGATAAGAGCTGACCTACAATAGCCACCCAACGCCACCCGTTCCCAGAACTGTTGAGCTCCCGACATCTGGCAAGCCACTTGAACCTGCTTCGCCTAAGATCATCATGAGATGCTTGCCATATCTCCGGCTGTAGTCTACATTAAGTACGAGAGGAACTACTAAACCAGAGCTGTAGCTGAGCACGGAGCACCCGACTACTACTATCTCACCCCTGCTAGCTCCAACTATCCGCCACTATAACAAGCTACCACTGCTGGTGCCGACGCAGCTCTTATTGACGGCCTACCCATACGCAGTCAGTGTTTTGCTTACGCTCAACTGAAGCTCCCTTTTTTCGAGACTAGTACTCTGTACAGTTAGAGGCTATGCCCTAGCCCCCAGCTGCCTTCTGATGATCATGGGCTGTTGAAGCCTAGATTCTGGCTTGTGCTGCGGCGGTTCTTGGATGTCCCGCGTACTGTACTGTACTTTACAGCATTCCGTACTGGGGGCAACCAATTCAGCCAATCAGATGATGTACTAATATGAGTAGTGAAAAGCGGGCATGGTCACTTGACATCCAAACTCATGGCACGCCTGTCTGTCACCGGAGCGCTCAGGTAAGGTCAAAAGGTATGACGCTATATGGAGGGGAGTTGCCCTTCCCTTACCGAAAGCAAGGTAACTGCTGCGCGACCCATGGGTACACATAGCAGTTTATTGCTGGTGAAGAGCCCACCCCCGGCCAAGCGGAGGCTGTAAGCCGCGCAACTTGAGCATCCACAGACTATATGGTGTGTTCTCTGGACGGGGGTCCTCGAGTGCATGGAACAAAGTCGTTGAGTAGTTGAATCGTCAAACCCCAGGCCGGCCAGGAGCTCGTCTGCAGCGAGAGGAGGTCGATCACTCAATGACGGGAGCGGCTGATGTGGAGCCACTGGGATTGGGCGTAAGACACAATGTGGGTAACCAATTGTTGCACCTGCAGTGGGAGAATGCCCCATACGAAAGACCAGATGACCACTGCATGATCCCAAGGGTGTCTGAGTCTAGAGCTGGGACATACGTGTGTACTACTGTGTAGATACCAGGTTTCGAACGTGATGATTATTAAGGTGTTTTGCTTGAGCTCCGGATAGTCAGGTAGAGCAGCTGCATGGTGCGCAGAACTACCCGCCAGTTTGGCCAATCCCGAGTGAAGTTTTCGCTGGGTAGGCCTGCGAGATTGCCAACCGTCGGCTAATCATGATGAGGAGAGAGCTTGGACCATGGAGGAAAAGCTCATCCATAACAATCACCGCGCATAACGAGCCACTACGGAGTACGGAGTAGTACAAGATATGCTTCGAAGCTGTCTGCCATCGTTTGTATAGGCCATAGCCGACTTGAAATGGGTTATTTAAAGCCGAACCTCTCTGCCCATTATACTCGACCTAATCAGGCGTCCATGGAAACCTGCCCTTCAAAAGAACTGATCCAAAGCAGCAGCCAAGAATTATGAAATAACCTCCATGTCACAGCTTTGAAATGAAGAATCAATACGGAGTACACACGGGGCTCGTGACCTGGAATACATGTATGGTAATATTACTAAGAGCATGTCCATGACCCCTCTTTTTTGACTTCCAGCTGGACCACCTCAAGACTCAGCGAGCATCATCAGGGAGCAGACTAGTGATGATGATCACAGATCAAGAACAGGCAAGCCTCAACGGAGCTCTCAAGAGCAGCACAGGACCTAAATATCTCGCCAGTACTGACCCTGGAAAGGAGATACAGTAGTAGCAACTGGCAAGTAAGCAAAGAGGTACTGGCCAAATCATGTTCCTCCTTCCATCAACGGGCGACTAAACTATGAGCTGCTACACTTAGCAACTTCTTATTTATTATCTTAAGAACCAACGCTACTACTGTGTAAAATTTGCTATCCTCATGCCGGCGGCCATAAACAGAAATCCTTCAATCCGTACGCTGCGAGTAGGAATCCCAGCCATCATCATCCTTTGCCTCTCCATACCTAGTCCGCACACTGCCACAGCTCCGTGCTAGACCACTTCCGCCCCTCCCCAAACGATCTCAAAAGTCTCCCAGATATTCGGACATTCACGTTGCTTTTGCCAGCCCGATTCCCTTGGGACCTCTCTAGAGTGTGCGCATTCTTGCTTTTTCCAGGTCAAAAATTTCGTTGCCCGCCTGTCCAGCTTACTGGGAGCCACAGTGTGCGTAGAAAGAGAGAGGCATTTGGATAGCAGTACTCGTTATTATTCTTCATCTCCTCATCCTGCTCCCTCTGCTCCGGTGCTTTATTGCCGCGTTCCTGCAGCCCTCGCGTGTTTGGGCTTCGTCGCTCCATCAACGTCACCTGGTCACTTCATCCCTCTTCCCTCCCCCGACCCATTCTCTTTTTAATAATACCTGACCCGTAAATCCACCCTTCTCTGCATCTGCCCCTGCTCTCTCTGGTTCGTCGTGACTTAATTCCTCTACTTGTTCCTCGAATAAGTTACTTCTCTTCCTTTTTCTTTTTTCAATTCTCTTTCTTCCCCTCCGCTCCTCTTATTACTGCTTGTTTCCCTCCCGAAAGGAAGACAGCCACCGCCGACACCTCTCTAGCCACCACCCTCCCGTTCGGAGCGCTCCCTGGCCTTGCGTCTGTGCTCTTGGCACTCTACCCAAGTCCGTTGGTCCTTGGTCTGAGCCAGCTGCGGTTCGCTTGTTCAGTGCTCTTAACCTTTGATCTCACGCCGACCTCCACTCACCTTCCTCCGTTCAACGTTCCGCCCATCCAGCGCACCCCTCCCAACTCGTACTCCACCGGTCACAGTCTGCCCAAAACGGACCTCACGCCTTACCTTCGCACCCTCTCCCGCCATCCGCAATTAAAGTCCAGCCCTCCGTATTCTCGATAGCACTCCATCCCCGACCTTCTCCACGTTGTCCCCTACCCAATACAGTCCGTGATGTCACAGAATCGGTCTGGGGTGTTTTCCAACTTGCGCATGGGTGGTAAGGACCTCAACGCCGCTCGGCCGCAATTGCTGTGAGCCTCGTCATGAATTCTGATTGCTGACTGATTTCTTGTTTCTTCTCCAGAAGTCGTCCGCGAGAAAGTCCAAGATGGACTAACAGGGGAAACGAAAGAGATACAATATTCGCAATGTAAGATCGTCGGCAATGGGTCGTTCGGAGTTGTCTTTCAGACAAAAATGATGCCGAGCGGCGAGGATGCTGCTATCAAGCGGGTTCTCCAAGACAAACGTTTCAAGGTATGTGCTCTTGACCACTGCTGCTGTCCACAATCGCTAGCTCCGAAAACTGTCACTGACGCTTGGGCAGAATCGTGAATTGCAAATCATGAGGATTGTGCGCCATCCTAACATTGTTGAGTTGAAGGCCTTCTATTACTCGAACGGCGAGAGGGTACGCTCCCCCGCCATTCTCATAATCCAGGGCTGACCACTAAACGACGTCACCGCAGAAAGACGAAGTGTACCTGAATCTCGTCTTGGAATATGTACCGGAAACAGTCTACCGGGCGTCTCGCTATTTCAACAAGTTGAAGACGACTATGCCGATGTTGGAGGTCAAGCTCTACATTTACCAGCTTTTCCGTTCACTGGCATACATTCATTCACAAGGCATTTGTCACCGGGATATCAAACCTCAGAACCTCCTTCTTGATCCCGCGACTGGTATTCTGAAGCTTTGCGATTTTGGATCCGCCAAGATTTTGGTCGAGAATGAGCCCAACGTATCATACATATGCTCTCGCTACTACCGAGCCCCAGAGTTGATTTTCGGCGCGACGAACTACACAACAAAAATTGGTAATCTTCTACAGCACCTAGGTTGTGTTGTTGTGAACACGCTGACATATCATAGACGTATGGTCTACTGGCTGTGTGATGGCGGAGCTGATGCTCGGGCAACCCCTCTTCCCCGGAGAGTCTGGGATCGACCAGCTGGTCGAAATCATCAAGGTTCTCGGTACACCCACGCGCGAGCAAATTCGTACTATGAATCCCAACTATATGGAGCACAAATTTCCTCAGATTAAGCCACACCCCTTCAACAAGGTACGGTCACGTTACCCCGCAGTATCCTAGGAAGATTTAGCCTGACTTGGGCCCCTAGGTCTTCCGAAGAGCGCCGCACGAGGCTATCGATCTTATCTCCGCATTGCTGGAATACACGCCAACCCAGCGTCTTTCCGCAATTGAAGCTATGTGCCATCCTTTCTTTGATGAACTCCGGGATCCGAGCACCCGATTACCCGATTCGCGGCACCCCAACGGAGCGGCCAGAGACCTTCCTAATCTTTTCGACTTTTCCAGACATGGTGCGTTGCTACTTGGAGCTTTTCCGGTGTCATATGGAATCCACAAACCGAATGCTGATTAGTGCCTATTAGAACTCTCAATCGCACCTTCAATGAACAGTCGGCTTGTTCCATCGCATACACGTCCTGCACTCGAAGCTCGCGGATTATATATCGACGACTTCAAGCCTCTGTCGAAGGAGGAAATGATGGCCCACCTTGACTGAGTCTTACGAGCGTGCTGATGGATCCCACGCCTTTCAGAGTGCATCATTTCATGCACATATTCGCGAAGATTTGATGCCATGCCGTGCACCTTCATTTCCATGCATCTGGTGGTTTTTGAACTAGCAGAGGTTTATTTACATCTGTAGACCTAATCCATTGGGGAGGCATCCGGGAGCTGGCTTCTGTGTATCGGGGTTCGAGGAAAGACAAAATGCATTTGGAAAAAGATAAAAAAAAAGTTCGAGCGAACGAGGAGGCATGATGAACCTTTGACGACGGAAAAGTTCTTATGTGGCCTAGTGAACTGCCATAGGTTTACATTAACGGGCGGTAAGATTGGTGCGATGTCATAGCCCGGAGTTATTGAGGTGTCTGAGACAGCTCTTGGGAGGAAAAATTGATACCCTTTCTGCGTGAGTCTGTCTGCCTTTCGAGATGTGAGTCTACGCAGCCTCACTTCTTTATGGAAAGGCATGGATAAAGATTGCCGCAGATTTTATGGAAAGACGGAGAGAAGAGACGAATACCTACACACGGGTTTGATATCATGATGATTTTCTTTTTCTTTTTTTGCTTGGATGCACATGAAATGTGTACTTGTGACTGTGCTTTGAATATATGTGTTGGAGGTCTACCCCCCGACTTACAGCTTTAGATATTCCCTTTCCGTTGTTCATGTGCATGTGTGCCTACTTCTGTCGCTTACATCGCTTTTTACCATACGTTGCTTTGCCCAATCCCATCACATCCCTCCGTGGACTGTCCCTCACGTACAATATCAGATCGTCAAATCAGGTGCGCACTTCGCTTGACCTCAGAGAACTTAATGCACTAGCAGCCGAAAGGTACATGAACTTCGTTCAACCCGAGCAGATTGAACCCAGTGAGTTTCCAAGCTTCTGAGCCGTTCTTGAGCTTCACGTGCTTCAATTTCAAAGACAGCTGGAGAAACAGCAGTTAGATAATCGGCGGCACGGATAATCCGGTCTCCGGGCTCTCCGGTGTTTTTGAGCTTGACGTACGCGACCTGAGCTCCGAGTTGACCAAGGTCCCTTAATGTTGCATCGTATGTGCTATTGCTCCAAACACCCAGTCAATTACCCTGAAGCGTCTTTCTGGAAGATACGCACGCCGCCGCGAGGCAAAAGTACATGGCTGATTACGAACGTCGGAACCATGGCCCTAGGGGAGGTGGGCGCAAGCGGCGTTATAGAGGTAGGAACTTGAGTAGCCCAATGGACTGCTCACAATCTCTGATAATGCCGCTTGCTAACTCGCTGCCTCAAAAACAGATGACGATGACTTTGACCGTCGCCAGCGACGCAGATACGAGGAACCACTAGTCGTCAAAGTCCGACGACAACTTCTCACAATTGCTGAATCGGTATGCCTAACAATATCTGCGTTCTAACCACAGTGGTCGTTCGCCGCGCTTACACCATATGCTTAGGCCGCACGGAGAGCAGAGGACGATGCACTGAGTATCGCGAAGAATGTGGCCGAGCACTACGAGGACGAAGAGCTCAGGGATAACTTTATTGAGATCGCGCTCGACCTGTTTGTTGCCCCGTCAATATTGCCTGGAATGTCGCTTTGAATTTCACTGATCATGTCACCGTCATAGTGTCCTGGAACAGCCGTTGAAAATACCCTTTATTGCTACAACAGTTCTCGTTGCTAACACAATAAAGTCGGAGCTCGCCGCCGAGATTGTGAAACGCGCAGTTGGTCGCTTCCAATACAATGTCGATGCCGGTGCTTGGCGTGAAGTCAAGCTTCTCCTACGCTTTCTAGGGTGCTTACAATGTATCTTCGAAGGGGATGGCGTTTTCGCGATCTTGGAGGAGCTATTCTCCCGCGCTGTTGACCTCCAAACAGCGTCCTCCGAAGATGTAAGTCTTTTATGACTCTTCGGTATGCAGGAACACTAACATATGATGTCTCACAGTTGATCGGATTGGAGCTCGTAAAGATCATCTTATACACCATTCCGTATGTCATGGCATCCCCGGCCAGCGGCTTTGAAGGCCAGGCGCTCAGCCTGCTAGAAAAAACCGATATCATCGCATCCACGCCACATACGCTTGTGGACTTGGTGAATCCCTTTGGACCTGATAGCCAGAAATCGGCCACAGTGCCGAGCGTTATCAGTCTACTCCAAAGCCAGCTACAAGCGGAGTCAAGTCGGAATTGGGAACTGGCCTGCCTTCCACGACCGTGGAACAATGTCAGGGAAGATGATGAGGAACCGAAGCGTCTTGAAGAAGGACCCAAGCATCCATTACCTGAGATCACAATACCCAACCCGGTACAAAATGGATCGAGGGCAATCTTTCCAGAGGTGTACTTGTCTGTTTATGGAGACCAAGATGTCGAGACAGTCCCATCCACATCAAATATTGCCTCATCTTTGCTCAGGGATGCCCTTGTTGACACCATCAACATCCTGGACTTTAATCGCATTGCGACGGCAAAGTTCTTAATTGATCTCGATTGCTATTTTACACCCAGCATATTTGTGAAGCGTGCCACACCGTTCGATAAATTGCGCGACCTCCCTGAGGACCGCCCAACATGGAAACCGGAGGACGTGGCTGTTGACGCCGTTTTTTCCCAGCTGTTCCAATTGCCTTCACCGGAACACAAACTTGTTTATTATCATGCTGTGCTCACAGAGTGCTGTAAGATCGCACCGGCAGCAATCGCGCCAAGTTTGGGCCGTGCCATCCGCTTTCTCTATCGCAGTCTCGATATGATTGACTTGGACCTAAGCCACCGTTTTCTGGATTGGTTCGCGCACCACTTGAGCAATTTCGGTTTCACCTGGAAGTGGAGTGAATGGTATGATCTCTGAACTGGCATGGCATGCGTACAACAACGTAGCTGACTCGTCTGACATAGGATTGAGGACCTCGAGCTTCCCGTTGTACATCCAAGGATGGCTTTCATCACTGGCGCCCTAGACAAAGAGATACGGTTGAGTTTTGCGCAGCGCATAAGGGGGACTCTTCCAGATCCGTATCAAGACCTCATCTCTGAAGGGAAAGAAAAGGACACTCCTGATTTCAAATATGCGTCTGACAGTAAGTCGAGCTGGTGTTCCAGATTCGCACTCCCTATTCAGTAGCTAACTTATTCTCTTCAGCAACTCCCTATGCAAAGGAAGGAAGAGAGATCATGCAGCTCATTCGCAGAAAGGCCGCCGATGATGAGATTCAACCTCATATTAACGCGATTGAGGAGCAAGCAGCAGGACTGGGAGTTGAGAGTCCTCTACTACCTTCGACGGATGCCTTTGTCACCTCGATCTGCTTTGTAGGCTCAAAATCCCTCTCGCACGTTCTGTCCTGCATCGAGCGGAACAAGGAACGCCTCTTGGCCATTGGGCCTAAATCACCTGCTGCGCGCCGCCAGATAATCACCTCCGTTATGGACTACTGGGTTGACCAACCGGGCATCGGCATAAACATCATCGATAAGCTGCTTAACTACACAATCATAACACCCCTCTCGGTCATCGAATGGGCCCTGGTTGATCAGCTGGACGCGGGAACAATCCTCGCGAAGACTCACGTCTTTGAGATGGTTTCTGCTACTGTCGGTAAAGTCACCAACCGCCTCCGCCAAATCGTCGCGGCACGCACCCAGCAAGGTCTCTACGAACCCCAGTTAAGCGTGCTTGATGAAACACTTACCCGCGAAAAGAAAGATATGCATGCGCTTTTCCAGGTCATCGAGGACTCTGTCGTCTCCGTCGCCGGAGGTAGTAATGACCAGCTTATGGAACGTGGCGACGGCAGCGGCGATTTACCCGAGGATGAAATTATTCGTCAGTGGGGTCGGCGCTGGCTTCGCGTATTCCGTCGCAAGGCCGGCGTTGAGGAAGCCTTCATCACTGATGCCATGGCTACGGCAACCCCTGTTGGAACAAAGGCTCCCACCCCTCCTCCGGCTGCTGCTGAGCAGACCGGCTCTGCGGATGTATCTGGCGATGGGGACCTGGATATTGCGGATGCCGATGCGGACGAGGCGGCGGAATAAGTCCGTGCCTGCCATTTTCCTTGAGAATCCGGTTCTCCGCCGATGCCTGCTAGCATTGATGGGTGAACTGTGCCGTTTCAACCCTTCCCCTTGTATTTTATCCTCGTGATGTGTTTGGTCCAATAGTAGGTATAGCGATTTTTACAAGCATATGTTATACATATAATTCGGGCAAAAGCGGAAATGTAATGATAGGTGTATGCGCCTGAATTGAAGTGATGGCATACGGGCGGATTGTAGGCAGTCTAAATGCTCCGTATTACGGACTGTCCATTTTTGACAATGTTTGCATGTCAAGTGGCCAACTAGCTAGGACCATTTATGGGAGGAGTTTCTACAAAATCGCGATATTTGTTGATTCAAGCTATGTACATCTGAACCCTCCATGGTAGGTAAAGTCTAACCAAGAATGCCGTTCTATATGATCATCTCTGAAGGGTGCGTTTTACCCCGGCCATCCGCAATGAGACGTCAAAGATGCCTTGATAAAATGATTAAACAAGTTACTGGTATTAGTATTGTACAGCGTGACATCGACGGGAAGTATGTGCAGGATAAGAACAGTAAGAAGAGAAGGATAAAGGTGAAGGGGTGAAATACGTCAACCTCATGATCAACTCCAGCTAACAGAGTTAGTCATGGAACCTAGAATGTGACCTGTTGAGTGATAGCCAGGACATAAGAGGTGCAGTTGAGATAGTCAGCACTCATGTGAGATCCATCTTGAATTTAGCCACTCTGCGAACAGGCAGCAGTTCACAGGTTCTTCTTGCTGACCTCTCCAGCAAGATACTTGCGATCATCATCTCCTTCGACGTCTTTGAGGATGGTTTCCATTTCCTTGGTCTGTCGCTTCCACTCTTCTTCACCCATCTTTGTCTCACGTCGGAAAAGCTCCTCGTTTGGCTTCCGGTAGCTGCCACCCATGCGATCCCACAAAGTGGTAAATTGACCATAGTTGTAGTTGAAATAAAGGTGATGCATCGTGTGACAGGCCGCTCCGTTGATCACCGGGCTATTGGCGACGTACTCGCCGTCGTGGATCATGACTGTCCAGATGTTGATGAATCCGAACAGAACAACATAGGCGCCCTTCTGCAACGGAAAAATGAAAGGGAATACATGGTAGGGAACACTCTGAGACCAGCCATCGACCGGATGGAAAGCGTGGGAGGCAAAAGGACTAGGCATGATCCATTTATGGTGAGGCTTGTGCAAAGTCTTGTAGACGGAAGAATGATGCAAGCCGCGGTGGATCCAATAGATAAAGAAATCGGTGAATGCGATGAACAAGGGGAATTGCAGGACACTGTAGTATGGGAAAGGTTCTTCATCGAAAGTATCGTATAGTTTGGCATATCCCCGAACTTCGGCGACCAAGAAAGGTGCTGTCAACAGCGACATGATTGGCATCGAGCGCATAGTTTGTGCGATCTCCATAGGGATTTGATTCTTTAGGAACTTGGGGTGCTTGACGGTTGTCTTGTCCCAAATGAACATATAGGATAGGGTCGCAGAAATGAAGTAGACAATGAAGCCAAAGATCCTACCTCACAGACGATTAGCAACTATGGGTAACGCATCAAGTCAAAATAGGGGCTGTAAGCAGTGGCATACCAGACAATTAAGAAGAAACTCAGGAATTGGCGGTAGATGTTGTTCCGGGGCCAGGCGCTCAGGTAGGCATATTTGGAGGGTTCTAAGTAAATGAGCTTCGTCGCGGGCTCATACACAAATGGTTTGGATGCGCCGAACAGAGAAAGAGTGCTGTTGGCTGCCGTTGGAAAAACGGGGATGGAGACTGTCGAGGAGAGCGATGCAGGGAGGAGGGCGGAATAGAGCCGATCGGCCAAAAAATAATCCCATAGTTCGAGGACGCAATCCATGATGGTATTAAGAGGGGCTCCCCGGCGTGTGGACAGCTCCTAGGTGCGTTTACAACCAGTGGTTTGGCATACAACGCCAGGAGAGGAGGTGGTCAACAAGGAGAGTTCAAGAAAGGTACGGGACCTGAAAGGACTAAATAAATTCAACTTAACTAATGCAGGCCCACACGGAATCAGATCAGACCACTGCCGTGCCGGAGGCCGGGGATTGGCAAAAAGGGCCAGTGGAGTTCACCTAGAAGCAGCCAAAATAGGCAAGGTTCAGACAAGCTTTTAACAAAACAGGGGCCGGTACTTAGACAAGCGCTTATATTACCTTGGTAGACTGTAGATGTGGCCTTATCCCTAGCTCTACCATACTTCGCGAGCTTGAAACTATCCTTAGTCCGACTCTAACCATACTGAAAGCCCTGGTAGGTCAGGAGCAAGAAGGTAAGGGAAGGGCATATGCTCCAGTACAGGTCGGATTAGAGACCACATGTACAGTATGTAGAGGTTATGCAAGGCTTGGCAGCTAAGCATCCAATGAGAGGATACGGGCTCCTCGTGCTATGCCTCATTGGGGGTGCCTTGGGGCTCCACCATTTTGCGCTAGTAGTTAGTTTACTGTGCATGGGTTAGTCAGCTACCTTGACCTCAGGCTGTAAAGAGTACGGAGTAGGCGCGACTAACGCCGGGCGCGCTTGCCTACTTGTGAACTCCGCCTAGACACTCGACAACTTTGCGAAGCCGACTTCAACCTCGTATCTCGCCCCCATCCATTGCCGCCCTTCCGTCTATCGCGACCGTATTTTTCGGCTACCTGCATACGCTTCCAGGCTCGTGTGTCTCATCGCTTTCTACCTTTGTCTGTCGTCGCGAGCTCCTAGGGGTGCGCTGCACCAAACAAGTCTTCCCTCGCCTGGTCGGGCGCAGACCCTCACAAACCATCATACACCATGTACAACGCACATCGCGGGATGGTCCCCGCTCCCAACTCTCGTCTCAATGAATTGCTGGACCAGTTGCGTCAGGAATTTGAAAATCAGTCGAGGAGTACTGGCGAGTTCGAGCACCAGCGTATGTGCACTTTCCTATTCATTCCTCTTGCATAGCTTCATCTCTCATGACTGAGAAAGGGAGTGGATGCTTGATGGATTCTTATTGCGCTTCAAAAAGGATTTATTGCGATGTTTCCTGCGACGAGCTCCACTGATGTACCGTATCGCAGTCACTGGCCAGCTCCAGGAGATGGAGATGATTCGCCAGAAGGTTTATTCGCTCGAACAGACACAGTTGAAGATGAAACAAGAGTACGCGCACCTAATCATGCGCATTGTTGCTCTCGACATGTGACTGACACTTTCAACCCTTCTCAGTTATGAAGCAGAGATCCGCATGTTGCGACACGAACTGGAATCGCGAGGTGTCCAACCCGTTGCCTCTCATGTCGCTGTTCCCGCGCAGCACGGCGGGCCTTCGCAGGCGCCTCCACCTGCATTGGGTCATGGACCCAGCAACCTGTTTGGTGGCATCATGGCCAATCAAGGAGGTAGTGGCCCCGGTCTTGCCCCTCCCCCTCCCCAGGATCAGCAGCCACCCCAGCATAGCCTTCAACAGCCTGCCGCAGGGGCTCAACCAGGAGCACCGCAACCACCGCAGAGCTCCTTTGGAGGATATCAGCCTGGCGCTGCTGTGAACGGTATGTTGTAACTGTATTTAAGACAGATTATCTGACATCTGACCACTGTTTCAACCCACTATAGGCTACGGTCCCCCTCCTCCTCCCGCAGCCTCCCCGGGCCCCGGAAAACGCCCTCGCGCTCCCCCGGGCCCTGCCACACCACAACAGGCCCATCAGCTAGCTTACCCGGATTCTCGCGTGTCGCCACAACTTGCCCGGCCGACGCCCCCGAATCAAGCCGTTGTTCGTACGGATCGTCCTGGGAACATGCTTGCTAACTGGAACCCCGAGGAGCTGCCTCCTTCGCAGAAAAAAGAAGGTGCCGATTGGTATGCGGTATTCAACCCTGAAGTGCAAAGAGTTCTTGATATCGACCTTGTCCACCATCTGGTTCACGACAGCGTTGTGTGCTGCGTGCGTTTCAGCCGCGACGGAAAGTACCTCGCTACTGGCTGCAACCGTTCAGCTCAAATTTTTGACGTGACCCTGGGTCAGAACGTAGCTGTTCTACAGGATGAGAGTGTTGATAAGAGTGGAGATCTCTATATTCGCAGTGTCTGCTTTAGCCCCGACGGCAAATACCTAGCTACTGGTGCAGAGGATAAGCAGATCAGGGTGAGTTTGACTTACTCGTATATAACCATCAATTCCATGTTCAATGTTGGCTAACTTGGGCATGCGTGACAGGTTTGGGATATTGCTACGCGTACCATCAAGCATATCTTCAGTGGCCACGAGCAGGACATCTATTCCCTAGATTTTGCCGGCAATGGTCGGTACATCGCCTCTGGTAGCGGCGACAAGACCGTGCGTCTCTGGGACATTGCAGAAGGCAAGCTTGTCTATACTCTCAGCATTGAGGACGGCGTTACCACAGTGGCAATGTCGCCAGACGGCCTTTATGTCGCTGCTGGCTCTCTTGACAAAACTGTGAGAGTCTGGGATACCACCACTGGTTACCTTGTCGAACGTCTTGAGAACCCTGATGGCCACAAGGACAGCGTGTATTCCGTCGCTTTCGCACCGAACGGAAAGGAACTTGTTAGCGGCAGCTTGGACAAGACTATCAAGCTCTGGGAACTCAATCTGCCCCGCCAACAGTACAACAGTGCTGGCAAGGGCGGCAAGTGCCATAGGACTTTCGAGGGCCACAAGGTAAGCAACATTGTCCTTTTTCTAATTTACTTATAGTGATGTTCCTCGTCGTATATCGATATTCACATTATCTACTAGGACTTTGTGCTTAGCGTCTGTTTGACCCCCGATGGGCACTGGGTCATGAGCGGTTCCAAGGACAGGGGTGTCCAGTTCTGGGATCCTATCACTGGCAATGCACAAATGATGCTCCAGGGGCACAAGAACTCTGGTATGTTGAACCGCCCTTATTCCATATGTATATCTGAATATCCAGTTAACGCGGGGAAAAGTCATTTCAGTTGCGCCCAGTCCTACTGGCAATCTGTTCGCTACTGGCAGTGGTGACATGCGTGCAAGAATCTGGAGGTACGCTTCAATATAAGACTTAACCTTGCCCTTCCCTTTATACAAAATATGTAATATGCCTGCTGACTATGTAACGCATTACAGATACTCCGCGTACACCGGACGGTAATTATTGAATTTGGGAAGCTTCGGCGTCAACGTGACTCTTGATCTACTTTGATTCTCCTCTTTTGCGTGCTTGACTCACAACAAATATACAACCCAGCAGTACAGTTTGGCGGAGTGGCTTCGTGGTGGTCTTGTATAATCTTCCTGTTCTTTTCCCTCCGAGTGTGAATGGTCTCTCGTACATCGGCAAAACCAAGGCAACAGAAGAGTGAACCACAAAAAAGGGGGGTATGTATGGAATGTTTTTTCTTATTGGTTTGTGTCGAGGCTATTATATCGTTTTGGTTGATTTAGGTATATTGAAAGATGAATGCAATTGTCACAAGGCACAGGAGGCAAGCGTTTTTTGATGAATGTCTAGTGAGATAAGTATAGCGTGGCTGGGGAGACGATCAAGAAGACAAAAGACGGTACACACAGGTGTACTAAGTATTCCGTACGAAGTACAAGCGACTTGCATGCGGTCATATTGCGCACCGCGGTTACTGGACCAGATGTTAAGAAGGCTATATACAAGTCCTGGGGCATGCAGTGAGCATAGGCCATCATCTGGCGTTCTTCCTTATGCCCCGGACATCTGCTTGTTCTATCCGCTTAACGATAATCCTTAGGTCGAGTCTCACGGAGTACAAGGTCGCACGGGGGTGGCGATTTCGGCATTCGGGGCGCTAGTACATGCATATAATCTGTATGAGGTTAAACTCCTGCAGTCGTATCACTTCAGAGCTCCCAGTCAAGCCCCATTTTCACAGCGCACAAGAGACATGCGGGGCTTCGGAGTTCGCAGCCACACGACCACCGACTACCGGTACAGAGCATGCTAAACGCAAAGTATGCATGGGATCCTTTCCCACGGTGAACCAAGCCACCAATGCTCCTAAGTCCACAGACCGAAATAGCATCTTAGGCCCGGCCGTACAATAAGGATGAACCTGGAGGGAGATCGAAGCACTCGCTAGATTATCAGAGTTAGGACTGAGTTTTTTTCCGGCTGAAATGTATTCCACTCGTATTGTTCGAGGCATCTCATAGCTCAGTACTCTTGCTGCCGTGTACATACTCAGACACAGGCTCGTTCGATGATTCCAGAAGGCATCAGATTGTTGCGCGACACAATAGCCAAGCTTACGCAGGTCACCTCAGATGGTGAACCAGAGAACCGACCAATCATACTCCGTAGTTTCGATGAACCATTAAAGAAGGTCAATCGTAATCGTCAGCTCAAGAGCTGGAGCTTACCCAATGCGGACAACATGACGGAGTGACGAATTGGAGGGCATTTTGGCGCTTTGGCGTGAACTTCTTTCACCGAGTAAGTTAAACTATTGCTATCATTGGCTGGCGGATCTCGATCACTCGTACTTCTTCTTTGCGGGTTGACTGGCTTTTGAAGTCGGTGCTTAGTAGGAGTTGACAGGCAAAGTACTCCGTACCAGTCCGTACCGGTCCGGTGCAAAGTCCATAAGTACTTGAGAGCCCTGTCCTGATAATTATTTCAGCGGCATGCAGTCTCTCGAGTTTCCTAAGCCGTGGGCAAAGTAAGCGATAGAACGGAATTCAAAGCACGCGGTACGGCGTAGACTACATACATCGCATCATATTGCCGCGCATACCCCGTACTTGCAGGGTCAAGCCAGTCACAGTGAGATCGAAACCTGCAAGCCTGCCGCCAAGTACCCAGAGATAACCGGGTGAATTCGCCAGACGACACGCAGATGAGGGGTTGAGGATCCTCTAGTAGGGTAGAAAAGTGGTCGGTACGATGTGATGGGATGGGGTGGCTGCATTCTCCGAACTCCAAGCACGCAGTAGGCGCACTATCGAGACTCGTTCCGCAGGACCGCAGCATCCCTGGAACGAGGGAGGGGCCAGTACTAGTAGGCATAGCATACAGATCTGCAGAGCTGCCAGAGGCCCGGGGACGAACCTGATCCCGCTCCCATGGCTGGTTGCATGCATCAAGTACGGCCACTATCTGTGCTGATTGCCAGTGCTTCAGCCCCAGTGCCCTAAAAAGCTCTTGGTTCACAAAGCGTGGCTGCCAAGCACATGAGCTCAATAGATAGGCTTGGAAGGATGATTGTTCAGTGCATCTCTCTCTGTTATCTTTGTGAGGCCAGCATCCCCTGCAGAAGTAAGACGTTACCTACTCCGTACATATAGTACATAGAAGTGCTTGCCTTAGGATATGACCCATCATTCCTACTCTTGCGCGCTCGGACTCGATAGTTCCCATTCGTATTTTCTTGTTTGGCTGTATTCTTGTCGATCAGGTACCAGTCACTGCCAGCAGAAACCAAGAAAATGTGTCTATTATTGAATTACTTCCCGATCTTATCTCTTCAGACATGCTCTGACCGGACTTTCGGCGAAACGAGAGCCGGGACGTGGAGACTCTAAAGAAGAGATTAGAACTCCTTTGAAGTGGCCATCATTAGAGATAATTCCCTTGCAAGCTGATCGCCTGTTGAAATAGCAGAAGAGTAACGGTAACCCTGTAGCGGTCCGCGAGCGATCCACGGTCTATGGCATCTTGGCCTTGCCATCGATACTGCGAACCACAATTCCAGCCGCTCAGACATTGAGGGAAAGGGCCGGCCCGTTCCTCGGCGACGAAGAAGAAAACATTTCGACGACGAGACGGAGTAAGAGCGCTGAGTCGCTAAAATAGTTCATGGCCGGACCATCTTGACTCAGCTACGAGCTGTACTACGTGAATGTTACTGTTCATGTACAACATGGTCCGGAGCTAAGTCGAAATCCCGTTTACTCACAAAATGTTACGTAGGGAAAAGGAGAAGCTGAGGAGGTGAAGGAGTCAAAGAGTCTTAATTTTGAAGCTCGCCGGAGGTTTGAGACCTGGTTCGCCGTCAGCATAATTACATTCGGGGCTATTGTTGTTGGCACTAAGGGTACTAGTGCTATGTCCCACACGACGGAGTACTTGGTCCAATGGTCCGTAGCTAGTCGAGAGACGAGAGACGAGAGACGAGAGACGAGAGACTCTAGATTGAAGCGGTAGCACACGCACAACCAATCTCAAAGATCCACTGCGCACTACCCAATTATTGATAGAATTTGACAAGTGATCGGACGCTGGGATCTGGTGGAAGGCCTTCTACTGGTCCAGCCATCTGCATCCGCATGCACACATCAATTTGTCCTGATGCTTGGCGAGATGTGTCGTAGACTGCTCAGAAATAAACCAGCAGCATTGGGAGAATCGATGGGACGTCGCTCTGACAAGGGAGCAACTGCAGAGCAGAGCACTCCTTACACAGTCTTTAATTGAGGTGTCATACAGACTTCTCAACTCCCTGCGATTCGAAACAGGACGGTGGTGGGACCGTGGGAGACCCGTGGGAAGCAGCTCTGGGGGTTCGTCCTGTCACCCCAGAGCGGCTGTTAACGAAGAAAAAGAAAAAACATTGCAGAAAATGATTTGTTTTTCTCATGGATTTCTGACAGGAACTGGAGTCTGGACTGAAAACTGCGCCAGTCGCGGCTGCTGCGATGCAAAAGGTAAAGGGGGCGTGGGGGCGAGCAGATCGAATGAGCGTGCAGCGAACTGCGGCACTATTGGATCTCCCGCTGACGGTCCGTTCTGTAGCCTTGTCGGACCATCGATTCCAATCTCTCTTCCAGAAAGTACGTGCGTCAAGACACTCGATCACCCACCCTGCTTCGATATAATCTTGATCATGTTTCCGATCGCCTGGCGTTGAATTGACACGTCTGTCGATAACTGTCAGCGCTATGTCATCTTGCCCGTTCAACCAACAACGAGCTCCGATGGAGGTCTAACATCATGCAGCATATGCAGCCAATCTCGACAATCCCGTCAGCTCCGGAGGTGCAGTGATGATGACAATGGAAACAAGAGCTGCAGGGTGAGATGCTAAAGTTCTGGCGTCTAGGCCGCAGAGGACAATCCTGCTTTCTTTTTCGGATCTCAGATCTTAATTTTTCGTCCAACAGGATCGAGAAGTGTAGGTACTCCACGTATCCGTACACATACTCGGGGAAAGCTGGACGTATCCAGCTGGAGGTTCCCGAGAGCACGATCTACAGTTGACAGCCTCGTTTCCCGGGCAGTTACTGTCCAGGTGATTATGACTGCCGATCCGCTAGGTAGAGTGGCTGTTTTATGAAACCGGCCCCCGTCTCAGCAGCTCAGGTGCCTGCGTAGGAAGCGAGGGTATCCCAGTCAGCGAATATCCGCCATCGACTTGCTCAGGGTAGTTCATCCGCGTCTGACCCTGATTCAGACTCCGGATTGTTTGCAAGTGGTTGAGCGAGAACCTAGTCTACACCCAGGAGTCAGCATGAAAAATGGATGTACTTGATCAGTGCTCTGGACAGGAGGCCGAGCTCTGTCCAACAATAATGCCGATCATCACCCTGTCAGTCAGGGACAAACTGCTCAACACGTTCCTGTGGATTGATTTAGGTCCATGCTCTGGAGACCGGCCCACCTTTCACCAACCATTCGGGTCAGATGATCTTACAGTAACCGAGCTATGGAGTATACGAGCTAACGAAGCGGAAACTGTGACGGTGGCTACAACTCATAAACTCTTACGACTACGGAGTAGTTCAATTATGAATCACGGATGCTTAATGGCCGCCTCCTCAATGGGGCGAAATCACATTCCCGAACTCATGGCAAACAAGCCTGGGGGGATCGTGGATGATCAGCAGATACTCGGGACGATTTCAAGATCTAAAGATACTTGCCTCGTTTAGGTACAGCCAAGGGTTGTGCCGGAGCGAGAGTTAGCGCCACTAGGCGGCAGCCTGGTCGGAACGTCACTGTGCATGCCGCGATTGGATTCGAAATAACAAGCGGACCGTCTTCCTCCCCAGTGCCTTGCCAGGTGCAATAATGGACGGGTCTGCGCCCCATCGTGCTGGGTGGATAGGAGGCAAATCCTCATTTGGAATCTGGTCTACACGCCGGGCAGGCTATAATACTCCCTATTCTATTCTATGTATCGACTGCTTCAGGCTATATCTTTAGTCACGTCCCGCTATGCTCGGATTGGAAATAGGTCTTGACTATGTCAATCAATATGGATCATGCGAACTAGGTCTTTGGGTAGGCATGTAACAGGGATCTTTAGGGCAGCCTAGCAGGACGCCTACGGAGTACGAAGTACGGAGTTGGTGTAGGTAGCCAAGATGCCTGGTGGGGGTTGCAAAAAGAGCCCGGAACTAGAGATGGATGATAATAGATTTTGTCCATAGTTTTTTATTACAATTTCCTAATATATCTTTCCCCCTTCTTTTTTGTCTTCTGCCCCTTTTTTTGGTTCTATCATGAGGGTTTACCCTAAAGGTGCAGATGACGGATACTCAGGTACAAAGTATATATAACATTATAGTCTTCAGAATAGATGTCTGACATTAGCCCTGACCATACCAAAGGGAGGCGCCCCAAATGAATAGAGGTATCATATGGACAGGCAAACCCTGTTGATTAATCTGTCCTCTTTCTCTCACCCGCTGCTCCCACTGCTCTGGGACACCGGAAGGAAGAGGCGGATAAGCAAAAAAGAGGCACATCTTTGTTCTAGATCTTAGTGTAAAGTGCAGGGTGCACTTGCAGGGAACTACCGAAAAAGAAATAACTCTTTTTTTTTTTTTTTCCTTTTTCTGATTATCTTATTCGATTTTCTCACCAAAAAAAAAAAAAGATTAAACCCGGTGGATCGTATTTGCTTATTACTAGTGATCCCCATTGTCGGGATCATCTTCAGATCATTCCTCGTTGTCACTGTCTGTCAAGCGTCTGAGATACTCCGTACTGTTCGTGCTTGATATCTTATATACCCGACTCGACATCCATCGAGTGGGGTGCTCTAATATCACATTGTTCATTTGGACTATTTTGTACTTGGGTTTGAAATTGAAGACCTAGAGCGTGCTGGATCTTGAATCTGATATTGGCCGATACTTTATACCTTATTTGCTTGTTCCTGTTTCTTTTGCTTCTTTTGTCCAGCGTTCCCTAGCTCAAATTGCCGTTCAAGCTTCTGCAAAGCACCTCGCAGTCTCGCCAGTGGCACAGGAGAAAAAAGCAAAACAAACTGACGAACGCCGTCCAGAGGCTCATCGACTGTAAGGCATTCAGTCTAAAATCTGCTTCTTCAGGTAACGACGTGGCGGCTGATGCCAATATAGGGTCAATCCTCCTCTTTCATTCCACTTTTTATTTCGATAGGCCTATCGACGATAGCACGGTATTGCAGTTTGAGACACCGGGACGAGGCCAGCAGTGGGTTTGGATCGAGCCACCTCGATGGAGACTGCAGAGCCCGTATCATACGAGTTCCCCGGCCATGCCGTCGGTGCTGTCGCCTCCCGTCGAATGATGAGCTCCAACCTCGGCCACAACTTTTCGTTCTATACAGCAAACCCGACGGCGTCATTTCCATTGCCGTACCATCAGCCACCGCCGGCGACATACGGCTATAGCCATCCCCTTAACACTCATCACCACCACCACCATCATCAACAACAGCAACAAGCGCAGCATCAACACCACCATCACCATAATCAACACCACCATCATGCCGGCTATCAGCAATTCTTCGTCCCTAATCATCCGCTCAACGCGCAGTCCGTGCGCCTGGCCTCAGAGCCGCCATTAGTTCAGCAGATCCCGGACATCCGTCCGGCTAGAAACGCCGTCAACAGAGTGTCTCAGGACTCCGTGTCCAAGGTCGAGCAAGACGTGGCCCCGCCGCTGAGCCCAACCGCCGCGGCTCCTGCCAGCAGTGCACCTGCTTCGGAAAAGAACCCCAATTCGAGTGAAGTTGAGTTCTCGACAGAGGTAGACGTGTTGATGAAAGCGATACAAGCCAAGGGAGCATCGCAGCCGACGGCCTTGCAGTCGCTGCCGCCATTGCAGCAGTTGGCCCATGGTGGAGGTAGTGGGTTTGCTCAGCCCTACATGTCACCGGGCGCCAATGCTAGAGGAACAGTCGTCATCGAGGACCCGCAATCCCGCCCCGGAAAGAAGCGCAAGTATACATGCACTCTGCCGCACTGTGGGAAAAGCTTCGCTCAGAAGACTCATCTTGACATTCATACAAGAGCCCATACTGGAGACAAGCCTTTCGTGAGTCGGGAGAAGGAATCAACCAACGTGGCATAGGGCTAACCATCGTAGGTTTGCAAGGAACCCTCCTGCGGTCAGCGATTCTCGCAGCTAGGAAATCTCAAGGTAAGCTATAGTAAAATGCACGGAATGGAGTTGGACTGAACTGACAGCATAAACTAATATAGACCCATCAAAGACGCCACACTGGAGAGAAACCTTTTTCTTGCGACATCTGTCAAAAGAAATTTGCTCAGCGAGGAAATGTTCGTGCCCACAAAATCACCCACCTGAACACCAAACCTTTCACCTGTCTTTTGGAAGGCTGTAGCAAACAGTTTACTCAGCTGGGAAATCTTAAGGTGAGCTCCGATTTGACCCAACAGCACCACACTTTTCGTGGATTTGGATCAGCTAACCTTGTTTGACAATCAACCCCAGTCGCATCAAAATAAGTTCCACGCACAAACGCTCCAAGCCCTAACGAAAAAGTTCTCTACCATGATCGACGGAGAACACATGAGCCCCCAGGACCGGAAACTGTGGGAATACTTTGCGGGGTTATATAAGAATAGCAACAAGGGGATTAAAGGACGCGGGAAAGACCGCAGGATCTCCAAGACTGACGTGGGTGCTGATGGACGTCGACGTTCGAGTGTTGATGACCAAACCCGTCGGGGGAGCTACGAAGACTCCATTTATACAGGGGCGTCTAGTAGCGAGGAGGACAATGAGGACCCATACTATTTAGAGAAGCGCGATGCTGATTGACGCTCCTTTTTGTTGTTTGATGGATTGACTTTGACTGGAGTTGTTTGCATTCCGATTCGCCAAGATACCAGGTTTAGTCCATTTGTTTTTTGCTTTCTCATATGGTTGTGATGGACGTATTATAAAATAGACGTTTGGCGTTGAATGGGGTTTCCCCCTGACACTTGGATAATCACTTTCTTTCCCGTTGCCAAACAATTGTACGTCTTATGTATTGAGGTGTGTGATACCTATGAATTCAGAAGCCTAGAGACTGGGTATTTCAAGTCGTGACCCGAGTTAGTTAGAAGCATTGCAGAAGTAAACTCGTCGTTAACCTAGCTTTGACCTCATGTGTTTTTGAACCAGGTTCTCATTTCACTGCAGGTCCGATCATGAACCGTTCGATATCACTTTCGGTAGATATGCCCTGGTATTCTCATACACCAAGAAAGTGACCCACGTGCTCGGCAAAACACGAAATAGATTCGGGCCAAGACCTTTATAAAACCCAGCCAAGCCTTCTGTAGCCCATACCTGCGCTATCGCATCTCGAAGCCCTCGATATGCAAGGTGGGCATCATACATCTGAAGTCGAGATCTAAGGACCTGGTATGGGTACGTGATCGAACCAGCAAAGACCTTAGAGATGCTCGAGATGACAAAGAAATCCATATTAGTAAGTTGTTGTTGCCCCTTTTTAGAGTCCACATTCGTTCGGTGTAGTTTCAGCTTCTCGTAAGCCATGAACTGAAGCGCACCGTGACTGACGCCGAAAAGCGACGGCACCAGTCCACGGTAAAAGCCTGGGATTCCCTCTGAGCGCAAAATCTGCACTGCACCTGTTGTAAAGGAGGTATATGCGCCGGGCGAATTGAACCCGGTAGCAAGCATGCGAGTTTTGATGACCCATACAGGGTTTGTCAGGACGGATGTTATTATCCCTGGGCGGGTAAGTTGGTAATCATGGCTAATGATTGAGGTTCGAGCACGAACCTGCAGACCCTGAGGCAATAAAATAATCGAATGAAGTGAGCAGCTGCCGACGCTGCTGCTCGCTATCTAGGTTGCAACGAAGGCGCCAAGTGCCCAGTATGTCCTTGACATTGTCATAGAAGAGGAAGTATAGCGCCCAGCTAGAAGAATTTCCGATGATGTTCGGCGTCAGCCCGCGATAGAAGGCAGTGAGTCTGCCTTCTTTATGGAAGATTTGGCGGACAACTCGAAGAGAACCACCGATTCGAGAAGATGAAGTCCGGTCAACTGTGATAAACCTTGATATTAGGCGCGCTGCAACTCCCAAGTAGCAATTGCGGATGAACTTCAAGTACCTTGCAGTCGAGTCTTGATCAGATCCAGCGGATGCAGACAGAGGGTCGTTGCTATGCCTGCCGTAAATCCTGCTATGGTTTCCACCACGGATGACGGCAAACCATCTTTGCCAGTCATGAACCTTTGAAGTATACGAGGTGATAGTCAAAAGTGTGCTTTGTGAGGGCTTTGGTTGTTTTTTCTGCATTCAACTTTTAGTCCGAAAGACAATGCTTGGCGCGGCAAAGGCTTAGTGGACTACGGGTGGCCCGGAATTTGCGGGGATAGGTTCATTGCTATGCATGATGCTGGTTTTTCTTAAGTATCGCACTTATTACTTTTGTGGACATAGAACAGGCTGTATAAAGACTGCTCTTGTTGAACAGTGCTTGTTCAATACTTCACGCATTCCAACCAGCTTGCCTCACACACACTTGTGAAGATTAAAAGGTAATCAGTATCTTCCATAGAAAACTGACCCAAATAGTTTGCTTCAATAGACCTATGCCAACATAATAAAACTGCCAACATATAAAACCCAGATATTTAAAAATACATGTGAATGGAGGCCAAATCACAAACTTCCACAACAAAGTGAAGGAGATAAACGCCCAGCCGCTTATAATTTTCGTGTTGTACCGTGAAGGATTGGCCGTAGGAGCGCTGCTGGTCATTGCGAGTGCGAGAGGCTAGAGTTCATAAATTGTGTCCGACCGGCTCGTTTTGATTCACGCAAGAGGTGAGAACAGCCTGTCCGTTCAGTTAGCGGATGGAAGAATTTGACAACTGTGAGAGGTATTATTACTTGAAGAGGGACGGCCTGGGATCGCTGTAGGTGTATCCTGCAGAGCATTGTTAGCACAAGCTTGTGTGTTCCCAAAAAACCAAGGACATACCAAGGTAGAGGATCAAAGGCAGGTATCCACTGTTATTGGGTTATGTGAGTTTGAAACCACTTATGCTGAGTCTGAGGCTTCTCACTAATGAACAGCAACTCTGGAGACATCGATGACCTTGGAAATGCGCTCCTAAACGGAGATAAACGTCAGCGACCGGTATGCGCTGGCACAGGTTCTGAACGTAACCTACCTTCGTTTCCTCAGAAAATTGAACCATTTTTAGCGTGATGTACCGGACGTGTATGCGATTGAGATGGACAGCTAGTTCAAAGAAAAGTAGCAGGTCCAGCGGAGGGAAAGAGTGGTTGACTTAAGCAGGGTTGAAAGGCGGAGAGGAGGATCTCAAAAGTTTTCGGGAGCTAGGCTACGGAGCACGGTCATCAGTACGAGCCACCGCGGCCGACCCAGCTTCTCCCCGTATTCTGCATGTTACATGCATTCTCTTTACATCCTCTCAACTCACTATTGGTGCTCAAAGATTGGGCTACATCTATTACCTACCATAAGACCATTTTTTTGCTCTGCGATAGCCTTTAGCAACCGCTTCAGAATCGATTGTTGAGCATACAGAATCGTCGTCGGCGCCATGTCAGGCGCAAGGCATTGGTATATTGAAATAGTCTTATCTGCCACAATATCTAGGCTAACTGTACGATAGGGAGCAGGATAAAGAGGCCACCGTTTATATTGGAAACCTTGATGAACGGGTTTCCGATAGCCTGGTATGGGAGCTCATGCTACAGGCAGGGCGCATCGTTAACGTTCACCTGCCGAAAGATCGGGTCACGCAGTCACATCAAGGATATGGGTTCGTTGAGTTCAACAGCGAAGAGGACGCGGAATACGCCTCGAGGATCATGAACGGGATTCGTTTATATGGGAAGCCCATCCGCGTCAACAAAGCTTCTGCTGATAAACAGAAGTCGGTGGAAATTGGGGCAGAGCTTTTTGTTGGCAATCTTGACCCCATGGTTACAGAGCAAGTTCTATATGATACGTTCAGCCGGTTTGGCAACCTGGTCAATTTGCCCAAGGTACGACCCGCTCTTTTTCGAGTATAATCATGCACTAATGTATGTTTAGGTTGCAAGAGATGACAGCAATCTATCAAAAGGATACGGCTTTGTTTCTTTTGCCGACTTTGAGTCTTCGGATGCCGCCATAGCTAACATGAACGGCCAGTATCTCATGAATAAGCAGGTCTCCGTACAGTATGCCTACAAAAAGGACGGCAAGGGCGAGAGGCACGGTGACCAAGCAGAGCGAATGCTAGCTGCGCAGGCTCGGAAACACAACGTTCAAATGCCGACTCAGACTCTTCCGCCACAATTCACAGCTCCAATCACCCCTGTTGTACCGGGCGCAATGCCCAACGCCGATACGTCGCGAATAATGAGCACCGGTCCGCCGGATCCCGGAATGGGAAGAGGTCCAATGCCCCCGCCGCAACTTGTTGGCTTTCCACCAAATATCGCTTCTCAGCAGACATTGGCACGACATGGCCCCCCTCCAGTCTCATTAGCCTCCCCACCTCCGGGTCTTCCAGCACGGCCTCCGCCCTCGCAGGCAGGATACGGAGGTCCTCAATCCTTTTTACCTTCGGGCTTCAACAGTTCCGGTCAGCAGGCGCCTTTCCCTCCCCAAACTGCCCCACCTCCGGGGTTTGCGCCTCCAGGTTTCGGCCCGCCTCAAGGAAGCTCTGGTGCACCGCCGCCATTGCCTCCTGGATTTCAACAGTCAGGTTATGGTAGAGCACGGTGATGTCGATTTTCACGTTAATCAACCTATTTTGCGTCCTCAAAACGAAGTTAGTAGGCATAATTACTCTGAACGCTCGGAAATAATCCATTGCGGAATCTTGCCTCTTAAGTCAATCGCAAATATGCATAGTTGAGCCTACAAAATCGCAAATTCCAAGGGCTTTGCGGGACTCCACGTACCCTTCATCGCACACCAGAGCATCCACCATTAGCGGCTTGAGCGATATGTGACTGTACTCTATAGCCACGATTCTATACCTTTTTGCGCTCAACTTACTATTTCTTAGTGTGGCCAACTTTAGGCCTATCCCACATGCAGCCTATCACCCCTGGCAGATCTAATTGTTAGGGCCATCCGCTACGTCTTACTTTATGAAGAAATATCGTAATGACATGCGCTGAGATGGGCGACTAAACGCGTATTCAACTCGCTACGAAGTAAACAATGAAAGCCTTACAGAAGGCTAGCAAGGTGGTAAAAGAATACTTCATCACCAAACCCGAAAAAAAGAAGATAAAAGAAGAAGTGACAATGAAAATATGCAGTAATAAAGCTCTCTTTTCATGAGAACGATACGAATTTCGGATCTCTGGGGCGGCCATCAGGACCGATATTGTTCTTGGCGAACCGTTGCTCAGTATAAATGCGACGCGCTTCATCAAAATCAACCCCTTGGCGTCTCATTATGGTCAGAACTTCCCGTTTGCCGCGCGCGTCCAACCCGGCCCTTTGATCTCCATTTTCAATATTTGTTGAGAGATTGAAATCGGACGATGTGAGTCCCACTGCCAGGTCGTCGGTGAAGCTGGATGGAAAACGGTCATATATGTAGTCAGGAATAGGAAGAAATGGTAACCATCGCGAACGTGTTAGATAGAGAGCTGCAATAAGACGTTAGACCATTGTTTGACTGTTGCTTTGAGTGACGTACCAGTGCCGCAAATGCCAACGACTAGGGCAAGGAAATAGAAGAAATAGGTCATCTTGGGGGTTAACTTTGATGAAGATTGATGATTCAGGACGAGCAGTAATGGTCCCGTAGAAGAATGATACCACTGCAAGTCAAGGACTGGGGGGGCAAGACTCGTGATTTCAACAACGTAGATGCCACCATTTAGATGGATATCAGCAATGTCAGCACACTTAGGACAATGTAATGGTGGACCCAAGGCAACTTTAGAGCTACGAAATACTTTGTACTTCGTCCTAATAGATAGTAGAGTGAGCCGCCAGCAAACTTGCGGAAGAGGCAGGCGAGGTGAGCCATGGCCGATGGCTTACCTCAGGCAGAGAAATCAGGCAATCAGCCCTATTCCGAAATTGGCCTGCTTAGCGAGACTGCGGCGTCGCTCTTGGCATTGGCGCACAATCATCCACGGAAAACCAGTGGCCCCAAGCTGGGAAATCGGACTTGCGAATTCGATCTGTGTTCATAACCTCAACTCCAGACAGACATTCACAATGGCCGCCGAAAGATCGAACGTTTCCAGCGACCTCATCTGGCAGCTCACCCGTACGTCGACAAGCCCTCACACAATCGCAATTCTGGCTTCGGACTCGATATCAATCATGGACAGCGGACTAATTTGAGGACATCTGTACAGGCAACCAGAACGCTTATCTGGTCAAGCGTAACAGCAATGGTGGTGTTCAGTTCTCGCGCGACCCTCTCAATGTGCTGAACAAGCACTCTTTCAAGGTACGAAGAACTCGTGCAGCAATCGCTCCCCCAAGCAATCCGCGCTGTATCATACAACGAAGCATTCATTAACATATTTGTCTATACTTAGTACGCTGGTTACTCCAACACCAAGGTAAAATAGCCAGTCGCCTTCAATACTACACGTCAACCCAGAATAGATTTTGACCAGTGGTAATAGGCCGTTGGTGTGCAAGCTACTGAGAACGGCGGCGTCATCACCATCACCAAGAAGCCTGGCACCTCCCAGCAGCCAGCTAAAAGCCTTGCTACCGTGACCTACGGCCCTGGCGCATCCAACCGCAAGTAAGCAACACCATCTTTGTGGATGATCGATTGGATATGGGCTCGATTTTGCTGACTGGCTGTTCTTCTTTTCGCCGCATCTAGGATCTACAAGGGTGTCGCTGACCGGACTGCTAAGGGCGGCTACCGTGCTGACCTCCGTCAAGAGGCTGTATCCCGTGTGAGCGCCATTCGCCGTTCCCAGAAAGCCAAGAAAGAGACCCCTGCCAGGAAGCCCCGCGGCGCTCAGGCCAGGAAGGCCGCTGAGCAGGAATCCGCGTAAAGCGGTCTGGCTCGAATGACGGTTTAGGGATATGACATTGCAAGGTCGATACACTGGCACCATACCGCCCAGCGGAAAATGACGTCCATGTATTTTTTAGCAATAATTTGCTACTGATTCACGCCGCGACATGGGCCCTGTAATTGGGGCCGGGAAAAGGGAGAACAAAAAAATGAAAGAAAACCCTTTTCGAAACCAAGCCATTTTGTGATAATGATCAGACTTGAATATCATGGCAATAAGGACAGCAAAACAACAAACCTTTGCGAATGTAAACATAGCTACTTTGCCTTGTGAGGTGTCCAGGTAACGGCACATAGACCTGATACTTCCCAACCGTAGTTCGGCCCGAAGTAATTGGCAGCGCTTTGCCGCCATTATTTTCTACCGCAGGCCAAGTTTGGTACCCGCCTTTCCCCGAATGGTCAGATGCACAACGGCCCTGCCAGCGGCTATACAGAGGTGGGCGAGAATCGCCGGATACGCCGGAAAAAGGGGAACGCTTTGCCATCATTGCGAATTTGTCCAGCCATTGTTGTACCGCCATCATAATTCTCATTACGGCGGCCGTTTCAGGTTGACTCCATGTACATGATGGACTGACAGTGACGAGGAAGTCCAAGTAGTATGGAAGTACAATGTGTAATTATATATCTTGCTTATTTTAGTAAAGTGTGTAGTCTGTTCGATAACAAATCCATAACTATAGTCGAATCCCGAAACTATGTAGATCCAGCCGGGCAACGGAGTAACTCCCCACATGTGATTCTCCATTCGGTTGCACGCAACGGCCAACAGCGGTATATAAATAGAGATTAAGCATTACCATTGCTTCCAACAAGCATCTTTCCTCTCCTTTTGTAAAGCTGCAGAGTATTTGTCATCTCGACCTATTTCATCTCACCGACGTAAGTAGAAGGAATAGTGTTGTCTCGAGCTTTCCCTGCTTGTCCCACCCGCTCTCTACCCCTCATTTACCCCTCCGCTCAAAAGCAGTTCTGAGCTCCAGATCTCAATCTTCCCTCCCCCAGGCCCTACCCCATAAACAACCATTTGCCTTTCTCTCGTTTCCGTGATCATCCAGTCTAATTTTATCCTCGTTCCAGTACCGCACAATTCCTCTGTTCACAAGATGGTTAAAGCCGGTAAGTTGAATGACGCCTAGAGACAGTCAATTGAATTCTCAAGATCTAACGTACACAGCCGTTCTCGGAGCTTCTGGTGGCATTGGCCAGGTAGGATTCCAGCTACTCCTGAGCGTCTGCCCCGTCAAAGTGCATCTCTAATTCTTTCTATAGCCTCTGTCCCTTCTGCTCAAGACCTCACCTCTCATCGATGAGCTCGCACTCTACGATGTTGTCAACACCCCCGGTGTTGCCGCTGACCTATCTCATATCTCTTCCGTTGCTGTATATCCATAAAATTCGACAAGTGCTGGCGCCTTGATGAGCTAACGCATTGGACAGAAAATCTCCGGCTACTTGCCCAAGGATGATGGCCTGAAGAAGGCTTTGACTGGTACTGATATTGTCGTTATCCCTGCTGGAATCCCTCGTCAGTCAACCTCAATAATTCTCCCCGATATTCCCCTAACCAGTTACATTAGGCAAGCCTGGTATGACCCGTGATGACCTTTTCAAGATCAACGCTGGTATTGTCCGCGATCTTGTTAAGGGCATCGCCGAATACAGCCCCAAGGCTTTTGTCCTCGTCATCTCGAACCCCGTCAACTCCACTGTTCCAATTGCCGCCGAGGTTCTCAAAGCCGCCGGCGTCTTTGACCCCGCGCGTCTCTTTGGTGTCACCACTCTAGACGTTGTTCGTGCAGAGACCTTCACCCAGGAATTTTCCGGCCAGAAGGACCCGTCCGCTGTTACAGTTCCTGTTATTGGTGGTCACTCCGGCGAAACCATCGTCCCTCTTTTCAGCAAAGTCTCTCCTGCATTCCAGGTCCCCGCAGACAAGTACGACGCTCTCGTCAACCGTGGGTATCCCCCCAGAGCTCTGGGCTAAGCAGTGTTACGTCTTACTGACACTGTGTAGGTGTCCAGTTTGGTGGCGATGAGGTTGTCAAGGCTAAGGACGGTGCCGGTTCCGCCACTCTATCCATGGCTTTTGCTGGTTTCAGGTCTAACTTCCTCTACATTCCAAAACGCTGCGCTGAATGCTAATTCAAACACAGATTTGCCGAAAGTGTGATCAAGGCCTCGAAAGGCGAGTCGGGCATTGTCGAGCCCAGCTACGTCTACCTGCCTGGTGTCCCTGGTGGCGCAGACATCGCCAATGCCACCGGCGTCGACTTCTTTTCAACCCCTATCGAGCTTGGAGTGAGTATCTGGATTCGATGTCTTATTTGCACAAGGGATGCTAAGATTGTGAATAGCCAAATGGCGTGCAGAAGGCCATCAACATCCTCGACGGTGTCACCGACGTCGAGAAAAAGCTCCTAGAGACCGCTATCAAAGGTCTCAAGGGCAACATTGAGAAGGGTGTCGAATTCGCCCAGAGCCCCCCACCAAAGTAAAAGCGCCCATCCCCGTCCTTGATTTCTAGGCTCCTGTGCATTAGTCGGTCATTGTATGCTGCTCGTATTCTTGCTCCGACTAAGACGTATCCTGGGCGGTCCCTCCAAGCCTGCCACCTGAAGAAGCTTCGCTAATTGCTGGTATTTGGGAAAGATAGGCTTTGAATCACTGGGAAATGATGTGGGACGGTTGGCTGAGGATGGTCTTTGAATCGCGTTGGTTGCTCTGCTGCCATATAATAGGAACAATGCAGAAGGAACCAAATATCACCTAACAGCATAAGTCACGTAGCTAGTTAGCCTTATTGTGTAAAGGGTAGATACAACATCCTCTTAATGGCTCATCCCAGAAGGCAGTTGCTAGCTTAGATGACCTCCAGACACACACCCCTCAAAAGATTCAGTGATGCGGTGCATGCAGCCCCAGTTATTATTGCCGTCCAAGACTTTTTTCATGCTTTGTTAATTGTTTTTATTTGGAAAGTGGCCCCGGGAAGCTCCGTGGTTTCGGCCTGGACGGTTGTATGAATACCCAAGTTCGAGAGTGCTCCACGAATGACACCACAAGGAAACCACAGATACTGAAGACGAGTCAATCAGTACTGGACATACCAAATCCGGATGCACAACACTAGCTGTCTTACCGTTTGCGCCATGGACACCGCCTCGCTCCTTACAGACATACTCATCCTCGCGAAGGGTCGAAAGGAGTTGTCTGTCAACACATATACTCCCTAAAACAATATCCAATGTGAGGTCCAGCCATCTCATGGTTGCGGGGGGCGCCAAGAAGTATTTACGCGATGATTTGTTTTCAGATTATCAATTTGCTTCTTGAATAATGTCATCCATAGATCTTTGCAAAGAAACTTGATAACATCAAGGTTATCTGTGAAACGAGGGCGATCTCGAGAGAACCTGCTAACACGTAAGATACAAGGTTAGCACGCCAGAGCTCAGAAATGGAAAGTTGCCGGTGCTTTGACTATCCTTTCGGACCCGTAGCTCCGAAAGGAAGAGAACAGGTGGAAGTGCAAACAAATACTGGCACTCGCACCTTTCCGCAAGACCTTGCCCGACTCTATAACCTAGTGATTCGAGGCGAAAGAACGCCGCTTCCTTTGTTTCTTCGTCGTCTAGTAGTCGTTCCCCCGCTGCGAGATCTTGGGTAATTCGCTCGGCCATTGGGACCAGTTCAATGAGAAGGAAGTCTAGACATGATGCGCTGAGGAGTCGATCTTGCGGATTAGAGGCATTGAGGTGTGCGGCGGGGGCATCGAAGGACATGTTCGCCGGCGGATTCTTATTGTATGACACGTAGTTTTATGATAGATTTATCGCAATGAAGAATAAGAAAGTAATAGAGAGTTCTAGGGATTAAGAAGTCTTAACCATGTAAAAGTCATAGTGGGGGGCGCAGGCAAGTCAATGGAGGATTATGGGGTTTTGCGGAGCAGGATACAACACTCTTAGGTATGTTCCTGGTGCGGGCCCTTGGCGGGCCGCTTGCTATAATTGGGGCGTTTTTACTCCGTAGGTATAGATCAAAGATATTTTACCTGCGTCATATTTGTCAAGTTTATACGGATTACTCCTACAAACTACCATGGCTTTAAGTCTTGCTACTTTTTTTTTCCCTTCTCTGCATCATGAATGCCATAAAGAAGTGCTCAATGCTCACCAGCCAGATGACATTACGTAGTCGCTAAAGTAATTGATTCTGCCCACTGTCCAACGCCAAATGGCTATTGATGTAATTGCGCTCCTTAGCTCCGAAGATGAATCACGCCATAACACCGAAAATATGCGCCGCTTGATTGTTCATGCACACCACCGTCTTAGCCATCAGTCTGGAACAAATGGCGGAAGAGAATAGCCGCCTGTATATGAGTTTCGAGAATCCTGTCGAGCTAAGGGCCGATGCGTATGAACGGCCTGTCTCTTTGGAGGCCGTATTGGGGAGTCATCATCATCGTCACTACCTGTAAGATCGATCACAGGAGCCGGCCGTTTGTTAGTCGACCATGTTGAGGACTGTTCCCGCAACGTAGCCGGAGTCTGCTGTAACAAATCTATCGCAGGAAGATGCTCTTGCTTTACTGGGGTGACTCCTGGTTCCCTGATTTCTATCAAGTCGTCGTCGTCACTCGCAGGTGTGACGCTGCCAGGTCCAGTTGTGGCCACTTCATCCTTAGGATTTGACCATTGCCCATCCGGTTCTATGATGACTTGATCAACGTCATGTGGCGTTGAGTGGAGGATGTCGTCAACGTATCTAAGCGGTCAGAAGGCTTCAGCCCAACAATATTGGTGACTTACTGATCAACGTTCAACGACTCGTAGCTCGTTGACTTTGCGCAAACTGGACATGACCAAGTTGGTGCTTGCTCTTGCAATTGGAGGAAGGACGATGCGTCAAAGCACTGGTTATGTGTACATAACACAGAGCGACATGGCACTTCGATTCGCTGAGTAGAGAGTGGACATTTCAGCGACATCACGGTCGAAGTAGCGACGATATCTGCATCCTCGGCCTTGCTTTTCACTGTTATATTTTAGTATCTTGCACTATGTACGAGAATGTAGCATACTCTCTTGGAGCACCTGCTCCTTCGTGATGGTCTTCCGTCGTTTCAACTTATCCACAAGTTCTTCGATTGCCGTACATTCAACAAGGTTGGCAACAACAAAGAACCTCTTAATAAGTGTAAGTGGGTGGCAAGTAGTAAAAGTGTAGGGTTGCTTACTTTCTGGGTCAGCGCATATGTCATAACAACGTGGTTTGGATAGGCGGCCTTCTTTCGGATATAGCTTGTTATGTCTGCTGGCCTCGTAGTACCAGGTTTATTCTTGAGGCCTCTCAAATTAGCTTTCACCTCGTCGAGGTTCGCTTTGAGTTCAACTTGATGAGGAAACGCGATATCGGACTTGGTATACTGGTTGAGTCCAGAGTCCGCGGCGCAGAAAATCATGACACGTAACTTGGGGTCCGCCAGTAACCTAGATGTGGTGCTCTCATCAAGGTGAATCTTGAGCTCCACACTATCTCTAGTATGTTCACGGGCTGCTTGGAATGATTAGTACAAATGTACATCAAGATAGCAGCAGTTAGCTCAAAAAAGCTCACCTTTACATTCAATAGTAGGTGTGAGCTGACGCTCTATTCGATAGAAAGGACTATCCTTGAAAATGAGCGGCCCTGGAAGATTGTGAGAAACAATCATTGAAGCAATGTTGCATGCAATCGTACCAGATGATGACCCGTGTGAGGACACGGGCATTTCTATAGGAGACGGTCTATGATGCGACTGTACTGAATGATTTGTCGGGACTTGTTGATAATAGTGGCCTGGCGCTGGTGGCGGTATAGATGGAGAGGAAGGCAATGATCGATGCGCAGTAGCATATATGGATCTCCTGAGGCTATCATATCGATCGAGATGGCCGGTTTGGGGATATGATTCGAGTGCTGGTTGAAGTTCAGTAAGCCCGTTCTTATATTGTTTTGTTGCTTTATCGTTAAGGGGAAGATGTACAAACCGCTGATAATGCGCATCTGGAGTGCAGCTTTCAAACCAGATACCGTCATCCCCGCATCCCTTAGAATCTCTTTCAGTTGCGCATTGGTCAGAGTTTTGACCTGAGCGATCACGCTTTGGAGCTCAGATGCCTGGCCAGAGGCCATCTTGGGGACAAATTCTCCAGAGCAGGTGTTAATGGCTGAAGATGTGCAACTCTAGAAACTCCCAGGAGGTGTGATTTAACGACGAAAATTTCTTCTGACCCGATCCATTAAGAGACATCTCAGTTTCGGAGCTTCAAGTATGGCAAGTGCGTTATTGAGTACAAGGATGCTGTTGCAATTATTTCAGAGTTCCTAGCAAATCAACTTTTGCTCGGTGATGACTGCGGAGGTGGCTCCGATATGATGACATAAGGCCTGGCCTGGTGTTTGCCTTCCTTAGTACTGGTACAAAAACTTTTTTCTCACAAAGCAACTCCGCGATTTTCATTCATTTGACATTGCTCCAAACTTACTGTTTCTATCGCTGAATAAACAGTATTTCACAGACTACACAATCATAATGGCAAAGAGCGTCCGAGCAAGTGTGCAGAAGCGCAATAAGGCAAAACTTCGCTCTACAGTTTTCGGGCCTGCTGTCGATGCCCGGACCGAAAGATTGTCGGCAAAGCTTCAAGAGCTTGCCTCTCAGCCTAAGCCAACCGCTGCAGAGAACTTTAAGAAGGACACAGTGGCCACCGGAATGGGTATGCGCCAGTACATAATGAGAAAGTTAGCCCCGATTAACAACATTTAGATACTCAGAGCGACCCCAAGACAACCCCAGAAACCATTGAAGGTAAACAGACGCAACTCCTTGTCATGGTCCAGGCTGACTCTTATATATAGCAATGGACATCGACTCCTCAAAAGGCAACGCGGGTACCCGCCCGCAACGTTCCGGACGAATCCAAAAGCGTCAAAGAAAGAATCGCTCTTCCATTGTTTTCAAACCCCACTCATCGAAAACTAAGAAAGCGCCCAGAAAGAAGTAACCAATGCGATCTTACCTCCTATGGCCGTTCGACGAAGATAGAGTGTCCTCCGACGCCCGATTGAATTTCAACGGCCGCGCATATTGTGGCTCGGTATAATGTGGAAGGGATTTCTGCCTACGTTCAGCTATCGTCTAGAGCGTACATCTTGCGGAATTGTGACAATCAGAAGAGTAACTGTGATTCTAACAGCCAGTTGAGCTCCAAACCTGCCACCATAGTTCCAGCATTAGGACCGTCACATAAGTACGTCCCGCCCGACAAAAGACGAGGCTGCCGGTGTCTTCTCGAGAAGTAAGCATGCTTCCAGTGGTTGCCTTATAAACTTGAACTGGGTTCAATGCGCAGTGTCATGTTTTGAAAACTCTGTGTAATTCTTCTTTTGTTTTGACACTTGAATGCTTCTCAATGCTCACACACAAACGGTCAGTTCTACGAAAGCAAGAGAAGAGGCTTATCGATAAGCATGAAGCTGCTCATCAGTAGGGCAGGCGGTGAAATCACCTAACCTCTTCTAAAAGCCTCTAGGATTATGGATATAACTTTAGTCCAAACACTATATATACACGCAGTAATCCCACTATTCTATGAAATTTGTCTGAATGTTAAGGGTGGGTGACGGCCTTTCTGCGCTTGTCTGCACGTAATTGCTTGACCGACGTCCGCCAATGGCCAAGTCAATATTCGTGCCAGCCAACTTGCTGGTATTCGCTGCCAATGTTCTCATACCTGTGGGTATCTTAGTGTTCTCCTTTGGCTTTTTTCCTTATAAACCTCTCATTCCTGGTCTGGCCACGTTTGGAGACTCCGAAAATGTGCCACCGAAAATTTTTGACAAGGTAATTTTCATGGTGGTGGATGCATTGCGGAGGTAAGTACTTGTATACCCCATACTATTAAGTACCCTAACTAAGGGACAAAGCGATTTCGTATTTTCGAACACTTCCGGGTTCTCATTTACCCAGAGGTTCGTACATCTTTCATTCAGCTTCCTCTTGAATACCCTTTGACCTGCTCGCTAGTCTCATCCGATCTGGTGCTGCGGTCCCCTTTACTGCTTATGCAGGCTCCCCAACAGTCACCATGCCACGATTGAAGGCTATAACCACAGGATCCGTGCCGTCATTTCTGGATGTTATTCTCAATATAGCAGAGTCAGACACATCATCAACTCTCGCATATCAAGACACGTGGCTGGCCCAGATCAAAGCGAAAGAGGGCCGACTAGTGATGTATGGTGACGATACCTGGCTAAAGCTGTTTCCGGGGATGTTCAGCAGGGCAGATGGGACGACAAGTTTTTTTGTATCGGTTAGTCGCAATACTCTATCCACCCAGTCTGTGCTTCCGAGAAAAACTGATATCTTCCCTCCTCAGGACTTCACGGAAGTAGACATCAATGTGACTCGTCATATTCCTAATGAACTTGCTCAACATGATTGGTCCTGCCTGGTAATGCATTACTTGGGCTTAGATCATATTGGACACAAAGCTGGGCCACATAGGTGATCTCTCATTACTAGTCTCTTTACTTACTACATTCTAATTCTTGTCCAGTGCATTCATGAAACCAAAACAGAATGAGATGGACTCGATTGTTGCGCAAGTGTACGGAGCAATGGAACAGGAGCCCCATCTGCAGTCAGCTCTCTTCGTCCTTTGCGGTGATCATGGGATGAATGACGCTGGGAACCACGGCGGTTCATCCGCAGGGGAGACCTCGCCTGCCCTCCTTTTCATTTCACCGAAGTTCCAGAGCTTGGGAGCCTTTAGAGACAGTCCCGTCAATGCAATACATGAGCTTGAGTACTATCGTGTTGTGGATCAAACCGATATTACTCCGACTCTAGCGGGTCTCCTTGGGCTACCCATCCCATTGAATAGCCTCGGCGTGTTCATCCCTGAGCTCCTAGATATGTGGCATCTTGGTAAGAGAAATACATTATTTATTTGTTAGCCACTGACACCGCCCCTTGTGGTATAGGCTCCCAGAGAATACAGTTGCTCAACCAGAACGCTAAACAGTTCCTGAGAATTCTTAAAGAGACATATTCAGCTGACAGCTTTGATGATGGTACAGTGCCCTCTAATTGCGATGCGGGCTTGCATAGTGGTCTGGATGAAGTCCACTGTGCTTGGTTCCGAGCACAAGTATTACTTCGTCAGCATGATGCAGCTGCAGCACATAGTGGTCATGGCCAGGCCGATATTGAAGCGGCCCTATTACATTTTCTTGAGGTCTCGCAGAAAGTGATGAGCGGCGCTGCTAGCAATTATGATGTCATGCACCTCTTACTAGGTATTTGCATCACGGGACTTGCGGTCTTGTTCTCCTTCCCTGCCGCGTTCAAAGCGCTCTCAGATCATCAACATTCGGGTTTGTTTCTGGTGGCATGCATGCTGCTCTACGGTACAATGATGTTTGCAAGTAGTTATGTCGAAGAAGAACAACAATTTTGGTATTGGATATTTACGGGATGGATCTTTTACCTGCATGTCAGGTTGTTTGAGTCTCGACGGAAAGCCCTCCCTCGGCTTGACAACCAATCGACCTATTCTGCAGCATATCTCTTCCACACGGTGGGCGTTGTTATTTTGGCAATCTCTCACCGGATCGTGAGACGTTGGAACCAGACTGGTCAAAAATTTGCTGCTGAACCCGATCTTGCTCGGATGTACTTCCCAAGCCATCAGAGCAGCCTTTGGTTCTTGGTGGGATTGACATATGGTGTGGTTTGTCTAAACTGGATAAACAACCTTACCCCATCTTTCATTTGGCGTTTGCTCTGTGTCGCGGTGACGACCATGTGCTTCATGTTTAAGTTGGTTTTCGTGGCGTCAGAGTCTCCCGAACTTCTTAATGAAACTCCGATCCGAGGCGTCGCAGTCTTATTGGATGGAATGCCGCTGGTCTTTTATGCGCGGGTTGCAATGGGTGGCATTGCCTTGCTCCTTCTAACATCCCGCTCCGTCGCAAAAAGCGGCCACTTCGCTCATAGACGAGGTAAGCGCTGCATTCGGGGTGCACATACATGCTGATCATATTAGCTTCCCTAAGCACAGTAAATTTCGAGGCCTTGACTCTTTTTCTCCTTACCCAGTCAAGGGTAACCAATATCCCGCTCTTCCTCATTCTCGGGTTGCAACTCAAGGTTCTGGCAACGATGAACCTAACGTCTGTTGAGATCGCTGTGACGTCCTTGCTTATGCAGTACACTACCTTCTTCGCGTTTGGCGGCTCAAATGCTATATCATCTATTGATCTCTCCAATGCATATAATGGGATTGGCAATTACAACGTCATTCTAGTTGGTTTTCTGACATATGTGAGCAATTGGGCTGGCCCAATATGGTGGGTGTCAGCTGCCAAACTTTTGAGAGCAGAGCGAACCCGGGATGAAACCCTGACTCACATTGCGCTTCTGACTTTCGAAGTGGCTGTTATCCTGATTTGTGTTATGGCCGCGTGTGCGGCTTTGAGGACCCATCTTTTTATTTGGACAGTATTTTCACCCAAGTACCTATACACAATGTCCTGGGCAACTATTCATCACTTTGCGATGAACGTGCTAGGTGAGGCTTATCTGTGACTTCCCGCCACCCTGTGGCAATAACGCAGAGCATGCCTTGGTCAAATATATTAGTATGTACAAAATTATCGCATATATTAGGAAGGCATTTTCCCTGGATTTTGTTGCACTCAAGTAGTAACCTTCCAAGAGATGTTACTGGACACATTTTCAGTTTAGGTGTCACAAAGCCCGTCAAAAAGGTCATCTATCGCATTCTTCTTCTGCTTCTTCTTCTTCTTCTTCTTTGGTTTCGGCGTGTCCAAAATCCTAGAGTCACGGAGTTTTCTAGTCTTGGTTGACGCTATATCTCCCTGATTCGGTCGTTGGAGAGACTGCTGAATTTCAGAGCCTTGAACAGCTGCTAGATCTCCCAGGGTCCGTGGCAAGGCTTCCCCAATGTCCTCTATCATCGTCGAAAGTTTTGTGTAGGACGTGGGTAGCGATTCATGGCTCTGTTCAATCTGGAATGGCAATTTGAGTTCCTTATGAGCTCCAGCTAGCTTCGAAAGCTGTGCCAGAGTGGCAAGGAGCACAGTGCCGAGTGTAGAGAACTGAACATCTGCTACAACTACCGAAAAGGCCCTGAAATGAAGCATCAGCAAGCGTCTAAGAAAGACAGGTATGATGGGGCAAGTGAACTCACAGGTAACATCTTGGCAGAATCCGATCTGCCACATACCGTTTGTAAGAGTCGCTGGAGGAACGAGAGTTTTGGTGGTCCTCTGAGCTCAAAGACAGGGAGAGATTCCAAACCGCTCGCTTTAAGATAGAGAGCCATTTCCACCATTTTGCATTTCCATGCTGGTTTCTATTGCGGTGGAATATCAAATGCAGCATGGAATAGATACTAAAGAGCTCATCTTTATCCATCGGTGTTTCTTGCTGATTGGCTCGGGGAAACGCAGGAAGTAGAAGCCTGGCCAGGAGCCGATGTTCTGTTTGAATAAAAGACACTGGAACGCGATCAAGCACATTCGGCTCGGCTTGAATCAGAGCAGACCCCGATCGTGAGATGCACTAAAAAATAATAAGAAATAAGCTTGCATTTCCCCACATTCCCTTCCCTTTCTCCAACGTCGACTCTAGATCCTTTAATAATAGAGTATTACCTACTCCTAGACAGGGAACGTTCGCGAACGAACTCCGGGTTGGCTAAAATTTATAATTCAAGGCTACTCCATGAATAAGACTACTCCGGTAATGTTGGAATATATCGAATCGTCCATTGTTACCTAGTTCCTCGTCTCTTACCTAATCCCTCGCCGTATCTTCATGTCTTTGTGATATTACAATAACATTGTTAGATGCTCAACATTATTAACACAAATTAGCACTTTTTGATTCAGACTATTCCGAAGACCTAGCTGCTAAACAACGCCGCTGACTGTTTCCCCATTTTTATCCATGCCGTTCAAAGCATAGTTATCGTCCACCATTATGTACTGTAAACCTCACATTTGTTCCCAACGGAGATGAACCCAACATTTAGACTCAGACCGAAACACCACAACCAAGCCAACCTGGGCGTAGAATGGCTTTCTCTCATGAATCAAAACAGTTGGTAGCCCCTCTCCAAGCCCACCATGCACTCGAAACAAGAAAACCAGTATGAAAAAGGGGTTGAAGAACTCGAACAGATGCAGCAGATGGAATGGATATGGTAGCACGGAATACATTCTTGTACACTGACATTTCGGCGCCGCTTGAATCTGCGAATGTGGTCCTTTGTCGTGAACATGGATATCAGGACGTTCTAGGACCATTTTCGGAGACAGGCGAGTTATACCACGATTTCATCCCGGGGTATGTGCAAGGGGCGCTTTTCAAGCCGCTTCCCACAGCGCTGAAGGGGCGTCTAGGGGCAAGTGTCCGGACGTAAACTATCTCTCGTTCGGCCGCAGTCGTTCCTCGATCAAATTGAGAGCGGCGGCGGCGCTGCTCATCTCGATACTGCTGCCCAACCCGTGGTGCAAATAAGCCTGGTGTGGTCAGTTCGATAAGCAATAATGATAGACCGCCGGCAGTCACTGACCGACGTGCTCCGCGTTCTCGATGCTGCGGCGCATCTTTGAAGGATTATCGGGTCCAGGGAAACGATCCTCCTTTCCGGCAAGTGATCCAGTGCCAGTGTGAAAAATCTGCCGTCATTGATAAGTCAACACGTCTCCATATAAGAAGTACATCATACCTTCGGACGAAAAGATGGATGTTCGAGCATCACTGAGCTATTGCGGAACTTTTGTACCAAACAGTCCTTACCCTGGATGGCTGCTCAAGTTCAGAACAAGGAAGCATAAGCAGGGATAAAAGATCACGGACTTGCGTAGGACACTTCTGCAACCTTATCGCTGTTAAAGCAGTTCCTGTGCATGATATTAATGTCGCTGCATAATTATCCCCTAACTTCTGGGACATACCAAGTGCGCCCTGCTCGCGCTTTCACAAACTTAAGCATTGTAAGATTATACTCTGCAAAATTAGAAGTTCACGAGACTGACATCAATGATATCGATCGGCTCGTAGATTGTTAGCTTTGTACCGAGGTTGGAAATTATCAAACCTCACATCCTCGAAGTTGATGAAAGCATAACCGACGCTAGGATTAGAGTCAATAAAACTAGACGCATACGCCATGATACCACAACATACTTGCAATTATTGGCAAAATCTATATTAAACCAGTCAGCAATGTTGAAAAGAGCTCGAATGGCCAATATACTCACCAATACGCAGGTACATGAAGTCATATTTTCCATGACTTGTCTCGTCAACGATGGCTTTGAGCAAGGTCTTGCCACGTCAGACAGCTCTCCGAGCGACCCTTGGGTTATCCAATGACTCCTACCTGATCAATCTTGTTGGGAATATTTCGGAGCATTATCTGTCATCCACTGTTGAGCATGCCTAACTTGATAGGAGTTCAAGGCACATACAGTGGTACGGACATCCAAACCAAGACGAATACGCTCCACATCAACGGCATTTTGGTTCGTTAAGCGTAAATCGGGATAGCGGGCGATCTCGCGGCGTGGAGAGGGTAGAATTCTTTCTCCCGCCCTCGTCATCCAGTCCATTAATCCAGCATGTTCACCGGGAGGGATTGTGGAACGGCCGGTAGGGCTGAGTTCCATGTAAGGAGCACGGGTGTGCCGAGGTGAGACCCACGGCGCGTCTTTTTGATAAGAGGTATCCATACAGGGTATGCTTTTCTTTACAGAGCAGGGGCTCTGGGGAGAAGGGTAGGCCTCACTCTCTACGTCTGGCTTAAATAATGAGACCTCGACAACGCAATCCTTCAACAAAACTATCAGTATGTCAGCGGCAGACTGAATGGCAGTCACTCACATCCACAGAAGTGCCATTGAGAGTTGTCATGACATTTTCAGCGTCGCGGATATTGAAATACTCAATGTGAAACTCGGCAATATTCTCTTGACCGGAGAGCAAAGGAGTGAAGCTCTGGATATCGCCAAAAGTCATGGCCAGTGTTTCCAAAGACCGAGCCACTGTATGTTGATTTAAGCCCGGATTTCGGCTGTCGTAATAGACCGTAGCAAGCAACTGTCCTTCATAATCTGAAGTCTGAGGAAGCAAGGCTGGGTCCAGATGTTGCACGTACTCTTTGGAAGTAAGGGGAACTACTCTCCATTCTGGTCGAAGAAGGCGAACTTTTTCAGCTGCTTTTTGAGCTTCGCGACAATCGGTAAAGGAAGCATATACTCTGCCTTTAGAGCTCAGCTCGGAAAGTATGGGTCCTTTGAGAGAGGTGAATTCACGGCGCTGTGCATTGTCATTCAATCTGCTGAAGGAAAAAGATAGTAAAAGAACTCACATTGAAAAACCCAGCAAGAGACATATAAGTTAGATTAGTCGGAACATTCTCAATAAGTAAAGCACGCGTGTGCTCCTGTTCATTGTCTGCATGGTCAGGCTCGGGAGAAGTGCGATCCTTTTGGACCCTATCACTCCCAATTGCACCGTATGCTGGCAGGACTCGCTCCAAGCGGCTCGTAGAAGGAGCTGCTGATCCACTGGAATTAACATTGGAGCTGGCTGCCAGAAGACCGATGCTGCTCGGAGATGGATTCTTGTTCACATAGTGAGCACGGTTCAGACTTGCCAAATCCCCCAGCCCAATGGGAGTAAAGCTCTCTGCAGTTGGAGAGAGCTGTGGCCGAGTGGAAATATTTGCGGAGACAAGAAATGGGTCTGAAGAAGCGCTACAAGCAGTCAACAACACAATCGAACTCAGTTCCCGTTTACCTACTTTGAGAAGAACTGCTTGAAGCCCGTCCAGTCATCCAACGGACCACATGCACTCGATTCGGAAAGTGCCTTGATGCGCACGTCTTCTGGGGAGAATGCAGTGAGTTTCGTATCCGGTGATCCATTGATTGAAGCAACTCCGTCGGTAGAGCTGGGGCTGCTCAGCCCACGAGAAGAGTCAGTTCCTCTCATGTTGAGGGTCAGGGCCAGCGACTTTCCAAAAGGCTTGAATTCTAGTCCTCCCCGAAGGCAGTATGCGATTGTGTTGGGGTGGCCAAACAATAAAACCTGAAAGTAGTTTGCCTAGGCGAGTAATCGAGCTTCTGGATGAAGAATTAAAAGAAGACCATGCTGGGATTGATTGAACACAGGGTTTCTGGCTTCGGAACTCCACACAGTGATAGTAAATTGAGCAAGAAAGCAAGCGGAGAGACTAGAAGAATGTCGTTCAAAACAGAATGTAATGCAATTTGAGAGAAATCAGCGCTGGCTCGAGCACGCTGTATCGGCTAGTCAAGGCATAGTCTTTCTGATTATCCAGCCAAAGAGGCCAAGTACCATTACTTGAGCCACTCTGCTTGCTTTGTTACCAGTTAGTTAGTCTATCAGAGAAAGTCCTACCAGGGCCGCGTTCGGTCCAGTATGGTGTACACGAGTCGCTTTCTAGCCCGACAAATATTCATCACAGCTTCAGCGGAACATACGTCTGGAAACCCCAAACTCAGGCTGTTCGTGAAGCGACATAACTGTTGTCGGTGGCCCTGCTTGAAGCTGATATCGACGTTTCCAACTCCAGTGAGATCATCTCATCTTGAAACGACGACTACCTAAGCACAGTTAGACCACAAAAGCTCCCTTGATTTCAGTATGTGTCAAGATAATTTTCCTGCTCGGGAAACATTTGTTTGTTCGCGACTCGCTGGAGCCCAGTGCCTACTGACACTATCCTAGGAGAAAGCAACGCTGCTCTTCCTGTTGGTGTTGTAACAGGTAGCATAATATTCCAGGAATTCAAATGACACATGACCGCAACAGTACTCAGTATGCAGTTATTGTAAGAAGCAATGTCGAAAGTCCCAGTACGATACACCCGGGCTTGAGCTGGGTGATCACTGATAGAGATTTTAGGGTATATTAAACTTCTAGCAGTGATAGATAGGTCCCACAGTGGCACAGATAAGAGTACCGTATCACTATCAATGTGGGGTGAGCTTCACGGGTTACCTAACTTACCTACCGTATCGCTTCTTGGCGCAGGCAGGTTAGCTTCTCCAGCTCCTGCTGTTCACCTCACCCTTCTCGTTCACATTACTGAAGGCTTGCACGTAATAAACCAATAAACTCGTCAGGCAGTACCTAGACTCCATTAATGTTTTTGCGGTTACCCGCTGCTCACCAGCAACATGCCGTCCATAGTACCGTCGCGAAGTGAGTCTACATATGTGTTGAATCAGGTCGGTCAGCCGTACAATATATGCTCCAAGGTCAATTTAGCTAACCTGATTGATCTGCAGTTGATTATATCACCTTCGGACACCGATTATCTCGACCAACTAATTCCTTCCATCAAAGAGTATAGCGTCGGCAACAAAACGTCCGAGCTCCTGCGCTCTCTCTCCGAGTTTGCTAATGATAAGGAGGCGGAAATCGAGACCATCTGCAATACAAACCACCAAGAATTTGTCTCATCAATCAACCAACTGCTTCACATCAGGGAGGGCACCGTTAGTTTGACGGCGGAGATACTGGACCTCAATCAATCCATTCAGGCAAGCACAGAGAAGTTGGCCGAACAAAAGAAGGCCCTGGTAGAATCGCGGCGGCACCGTCAGAATATCGATGAGACGTCGCGTGCGATTCAAGATTGTCTTGAGGTTCTCCGCCTTGCAAATCAGGTCCATGATCTTTTAGCGAAAAAGAATCATTACGCGGCACTTCGTGCCCTCGAAGAGCTGCAAAATGTTCATCTCAAAGGGGTAACTCAATTTCAGATCGCGGACATGATTCAGCGCTCCGTACCAGCAACCCAAAGGGCCATAGCGGAGGCGGTGATGTCTGACCTGAACACTTGGCTTTACAGGATCCGAGAAATGTCCCAATACCTTGGGGAAATAGCTTTGTATCACACGGATTTGCGAAAGACAAGACAAAAGGAACGCGCTATAAAGATGCCATACTTGGAGCATTTCAAACTGAATTCCGCCATTGAATTGGTCTGTGACGAGCACGAAGAATATGATCTTTTGCAAAATGAAGAGCTTCAAGTCGATTTCACTCCGCTATTTGAGTGTTTGCATATTCATCAGTCTATAGGTCAGATGGAGAAGTTTAGGCTCGAATACGCGAATACCCGTCGTCGACAGAAGGAGCTTCTTATACCAGCCTCCATCACTCTGATAGACGATGACGGAGCAAGTCTTCATAATCTTTTGGAAGAAATGGCAGGTTTCGCAATCGTTGAGCGCGCTACTATGAAGAAGGTCCCCGACATGAGGTATTCAGTTGATGTGAGTTCTCTGTGCCACGGTCAGCTTCTTCGTACTAACAAGCCAAAATAGGTAGATGAGCTATGGGATTCAATGTGCCAGACTGCCGTGGGTCTAATATCAGCGGCCCTCCACCAGGTAGACAATGCCGAGAGTCTGCTTAAAATCAAAAACCTTATTGCTTTGTTTATGCAAACAATGAATGTATGTACGCTAGCTGACAATGGTCTGACTAGATGTAACTAAATCTTTGAACTACAGACCTGGGACTTCACAGTGGGAGCCTTTGATAACTTACTTTTAACCTTGTTCAGAAAATATGCTGAGTTGCTGGAAAGACGGTTCAGCGATGATTTTCAGGAGGTAAGTGACGGGACAGGACGTTTCGGACATTTTTCTAATCTTACAAAGATCGTATCCACGGATGATTACATGCCTATGCCAATTCAGACACCCGAGGAATTCGACAAAGTACTTAATGTAAGCTGGTACACTCCCAGTGAGCCGCAAGAGCAAGCGTATGATGTCTCCCATATATTGCACAGTATATCACATCTTCATGGCGTACTGACGCATGCTGTTAGGTTTCCCTGCGTCTTGCCCTTCTCGCAAATGTACCCGTTATGCTGCATAGACATTCGAAACTTCCTGAATCAATTCTACTTCTTCGCCAATGACGAATTTTCAGATCCCGGTATTATTGATGAGACGTTAAAAGAGGTAAGAGCGCTTTGCAAGCTGGAGTGGACCAGTGGCTTTTTTTAACTTTACCAGGCACTAGACGAACTGCTTTGCTGCAAAGTTTGTGATACTCTCGTTGAGCGGCTGAATTCCCACTATCTGGGACAAATCGTGCAAATTCTAATCAATCTGGAGCATTTTGAGCATGCATGCCATGAGCTCGAGCTCCTGCTCGCTGCAGCCAGGTCACAGAGTTCCTCCAGCGATCCAATAGCTTTGAGAGCCACAGGGAAATTTCGAGACAACAAAAAAGCGGCAGAGAAACGCATCTTCGAAGTCGTCAACTCGAAGATTGACGATTTAATTGAGACTGCAGAATACGACTGGATGGCTATCACCACACCCACAGAGCCGAGCAACTACATGCAAACACTTACACGTTTCCTTTCTAACATTATGAATTCAACTCTTCTTGGACTTCCCAAGGAAATCAAAGAACTCATATACTTCGATGCGCTCAGTCACGCATCGACCATGATTCTTGTACGTCGTCGCGTTGGTGGGGTGTGTTCCCGTGGCACCAGCTAACTGAATACTAGGCCCTCCCTCTCTCGTTAGAAGTGAAGCGCATCAACCCAAACGGGGTTATAGCTCTTGCCAAAGATGTTGAATATTTATATCAATTTGTGGACGGTCTCAACAACCCCATTCTTCGGGAGAACTTGGATGAGCTACAACAGACGGTTCAACTAATGCAAGCGGATAACGCGGATGAGTTTTATGACATCTCCATGCGGAACAAAAAGTATGGCCGTGTAGATGCAATCAATGGCCCCGTGCTGTTGGAAAAGTAAGTGACCCACATAAGCAATTCTGTCTGAGCGCACGTTAACTTTTGCAGACTTACACACACGGTTCAAAGTCCGGTGAAAATGGATAAATTCGCAACGCTATCATCAAGATTCGGTAAAAAGTCCTAGTCCACAACTAATGCACCATTTCTACTTGTTTGAAGGACTGGGCTTTCAATGATTCGTTGTTCAAGGGTGTGCGAATCAAACTATGATTCATGAAACCATAGATCCTCTTCCGAAATAAGATATCCATTCCCGTAATGAGCAACGCGAAGCCTGCCTAAAATCAATAAAAGTGGGTATTTCTCAACATAGTCTCAAAAGTCCAGAGCAGCCATCTGCCCTGTTTTGCAGGAATGATATTGCACTGCCTGGTTCTGGCAGACAGTCGATGATGAGACAGTTTGATCACTGCGAGTGGAAGTTAAACAGTTAGTGATATACGATATAATCGGGAGGGAAGAGTGGCAAGGAGCATGCAAATCATGGAGCTATTGTTAAACAGGAAGCCGTACCTGCTGAGAGGGCATGTGAGGATAAGCAGAATAGATGCCTTCAAACATCTGGGTTTGAGGCTGGGCATACGCCGCTGTCGGGTCCGACTGCACGGCCCCTCCATACATCGTCTGCTGCCTGTATTCCTGATCTTGGAGAGGATGTTGTCCTAGGGCGCCGTAATCTGGTGGTGCCATATGATGTGGATGATGCTGAACACCGTGTTGAGTTGGAGGCAGCTGGCCTGCAGCAGTAGGGCCTGTAGCTCCTGCTGGGGCGCCTGCAGCTTGACTCGAGCGCTTCGCGTGCGACGTAGCTTCCTCACGAGGAACAATATCAATGAGGAAGTCAAACATGTCAGACTTAGACAAGGCTGCTGCAATATCTGATCTTTGCAATGTTCTTCGCTTATTGTCTTCAGCATGGATCCATGCCCTCATAGTCAACTCGGTAATAAAGACATCGCAACCCTTGGCAAACAAGATAGGGGCCTCTGCAGAGATCATTTTGACTTCCGGATCAGCCTTCATGACTTTCTTGATCCGGGCCAGTGGGAGTTGGTGGATTTTGTAATCATGGTTGTCAGATTCAAGGTGGTTGATAACGTGCTGCCAGTATGTCGTCAAGATATCACGCGCCGTGCCCTGCAAGCCTTGGTTGACCTGGAGAGAGATAGTACAATTAGCGAGGACGACAAGAAGGGACGAGTTTACCCACATTTGCCCATGTGCCAGTGTAGAGCTCAGCAACCGGAGCAAATCCTTGTGCAGCAAGCTATAGATAATATAAGGTCAGCTCGACAACTCAAGTCACGTTCGTCTTAGAGAATGATACCGCGGCACTGGCTCCTAAGAAATATATCAGTTTATGCCACGATTACTCGATTGTTGATGTATGTATCGCGAAGTGCCATGAAAAGAGATGATTACCGTAGTGTCCACCTTGTCTCGTGTCGTACACGGGCTGCTGCCTCCCCTGCTGCTGTCCAGAAGTCTGCTGGGTTTGCTCCATGACCCTGACTGTCGTCTCTGAGAAATTAGTTGGTATGAGTCTGGAACTTGGTCAAATGATGCGTAGGTTTGTGGTTTGGAAACGCAATACGGTGTAGCCACGCGATACTTAGAAAAGAGTCCTTATGAGAAGCTCGTGATACCTAATGTGCGACACAGAATGACTTATATGTAACGCGGTACAATGCGCGCAAGGCAAAGAAAGGTTAATACCAAGTATCAAGTAATCCTGAGTTTGGTAACATCGAGGAGTCAGCGTCGCAAAGCGCGCCAAGAACGAGCGTCTCAAGTGACGTTTGCCTTCGTACCAATGCGCCTACTCTGTGGACCGAACTCGGTGGGCAAGACTACAGTCCAAGATCATGGGTGGATCACAGCATATGAGTATAGTATTAGTATATACACTATGTACAGCAGCCTGCTTCTAAGAGGCTGCTAACAGGTGTCAAGGTAGGTAAGCACTTCTTTCTTGTTTTTGAGAGTCGACATTATTCTGAGAGGGCATATGTAGCGTCTCTCACGTACCTAGTCTTCTTATCACGTACCTTGGTCAGTTATTCTGATCAACTTACCCTGTTGAAGAAGACTAACTCTAAAGATATTATTTATAAGCTCCTTTACTTGGCCCGCTGGGAAAGTGTGAACACCGAACGGGCAGACCTATTCTACTCTATTATTCTAATTTACGCCCAGCCAGGTTTGTGAGCCGCCCGCGACTATTATTCGTTGCAGCCCGAGCTTGCCCCACAAACAGAGATTTTTCTGCAGGCTTAGCTTCTCTATAAATCCTCGCCAATCCTCTCGTGTTTTTCTCATTCTTTCTCATTTCCCAGATAGCTATCATGGAAGTCGCATCTGATACAAATGTGCATCTGCCTGATTATATCAATTTGACGGACGACCGTATTCAGCAGCTCCTCGCGGAGGTAGAGCAGCGCCTACGCAGAAACAACGTTGAATCCGCCCATGCAACAGTCGCGCTCGGTGAATTGGAACAAACGATCCCCAAGTACGTATATCTTGAAGTTGATGGTCGTTATATCCGTGGTATGCTGATTTTAGCTCTAAGTATTCCTAAATTGTCCACCGAATCGACGCTAAAACCATACGTTCGACACCATAATGATCTTGCCGTTACAGATACAACGAGGATGATTGATTATCCAATCAATAACAACGTGCAACCTATTTCTGGTGGACGGGCAGCGTTGAAATCAAGCCCAAAGAAGGTAATTCTCCTTCCCACATACGTCGACCCTGCCCTCTCCTATTTCATTGATTGCTATGAGGAAAAATCAACCCTCGCGCAAGCGCTTGATACAGTTTCTACAGCCCGTATTGGGCTGCGCTGTTATAATGAGAGTACTTTCATTTCATAGTTACTCTGAGCATCACCCTTCATCCTGTCGTTAATAGCCGTCTGCAGAATAACTGTTTGCTAATGGCCTTACTTTGCAGGATAAGCCGACAGCTGGCAGCGACTGGTTCGACCTTCCGAAGACCGAGCTTACGCCTGAACTCAAGAGAGACCTGCAACTTTTGCGGATGCGTTCTATCCTGGATCCAAAACGACATTACAAGAAGGAAAACGGCAAGGCACAACCACCGAAGTATTCCCAGGTAGGGACTGTAATAGAAGGCCCAACGGAGTTCTTCAGTGGTCGCATTGCCAAACGAGACCGCAAGAAGACGTTTGTTGAAGAAGCTCTCGTCATGGAGAAAGAGAGTAGGCGCTTCGAAAGCAGGTATAACGCTGTGCAGGACAAGAAGCGAAGTGGGAAAAAGGCTTTCTACAAAAGTTTAGTGGCCAAAAGAACAAGTGGGAGAACACAACGTTAAGTTCCACCGGGGGACGAAACTATCTAACCCCATTGAACTCAGTCCCCGACGAGATTCTAAGGATCGCTTGCCCCCAAACAGTCAAGCGTTCCCGAAGGCTGCGCCTAACAGATCGATCTTTTCAGTCAGTGTGCCTTCCAGATTCCGTCGATTCTTGCGGACCCAGTCTGCTCGACTGGTATTGCTAAACGATGTCCGAGACGACACGGACGACCAATTTCTGCAGGCAAGGTGTTAGTCGCGAGTCACCACATCATAACACTTCGCAACAGGACCGTGCTTACCTGCATATCCTGAGCCGCTGATCGGCCAGCCTCAAGCACTTCTTCATGGTTGGCTTTCCCTTCTTGGAGTATGGCGTCTAACTCTTTCACATCCCTCCCCTGGATGAGATGGTCATCCCCGCGAGGGACGGGTGAAAGGACAGCGTTGTTCGTCACCAAACTGAATGCTATAATTCGAATGCCGCAGTGTCTTGCAACCACAATCTCCGGGACGGTGGACATTCCCACAACATCCGCTCCGAGTTGGCGGAGCATTCGGCACTCTGCTCTGGTCTCATAGCTGCAGGCTAGAGTTAAGAGGACAGCTTCTCGTAGCCTTTTGGCCGGCCTGACTTACCTCGGCCCGCCCACATAGGCATACACGCCCTCGTGTAGTCTTCGCTTGCTTTGCGGATCCATGACTTTGTCCCAAGCTTCATGTACCTGACGTCGCAAGTCCAAGTCGTATGCGTCCGACAAAGGTGGGAATCGTGGACCAAACTCTTCACAGTTAGGACCTCGCAGTGGATGCGTACCTGTCAGGCCAGCGAGAAAAATATGCTTCACGACCTGTTAGAGCAAGGCAATTTCTCTTGTTCGAAGACATCTGACTCACATCATTCAGGAGCACGATGTCGCCCACAACGTAGTCAGGGTTCAAACCGCCAGCAGCATTTGTCACTTCATTCATGTACATTGTCGTCAACTCCACAATAGAGGCGTGAATTGTTATTGCACACGGGGAAGCAACTCACAGATGACGGTGTCAATTCCCAGCAATTTGAAAACGCGGATAGGAAATGTCACTTGGTCTATGGAATGGCCCTCATAATAACTGAAATTAAACATGTCTTAGTCGTGACATCTCTAAACTCGCCGGGGTATTCTCACTGGGCTCGGCCAACCATCAAGACCGCCGGAACTTTCTTGTCAAGCACCCCGACGACAAGTTTACCAGCATGTCCCGAAACTTTTGTATATTTTCATGAGCAAATTCACTCTATCATTTGACCTGTAGGGCAGGTTCAGACTAACCGGTCAAACGTGGGAAATGAGGAATATCAGAATAATCAATTTCTACTCTTGGATTACCGTCAATTGTGTTTGTAAGCCCACCTAACCCAGAGCCGCAAACGATAGCTACGCGAGGAGCTTGAAGGGGTTCCGGCAAGAGTTTCTTGATGTAACGGAACGCTTCGTTTGTCTTTTCGAAGGCAGAAGAGCAGGCGGCGGAATCCATCGTGTCGTTCGTGGTTTTTGTGTAGCTTATCAATGGCGGCACGCAGGGTAGGAAACTAAAAAGTCGCTACGCCCACCCAACGAGCTCCAAGAAAAGGGGAGAAAAGCGCAAATAAATATTCAAATGGGTCATGTGAGGCTAACTTTGCGTGCCAGATTCATTGGTAGTCTAGGCTTTCTCGTCTGGTGGACGTTTAGTCATGGGGGGCTGCTTAGTCAGATAAATTCTCCAGGAACCACAGGTTGGGACTAACTGCATATGGCTGAAGTCGACGAATGGAGCGGAAATTCGATCCCAGTAGCCGTCCATTTCTTCCGCAAAAAGAGAAATGTCACTTTACTCACCCTATAGGGCCTTGCTTGGGAGAAGCAGACCGTTCCAGGTACGTTCTGTGAAGCTTCTCAATCCGGCAGTCATTGGCATTGACAATTCCTACCAGCTTGCGGTTCCGGCCTCGCGAGTCTGCCTCAGTTCTTTTAGTCGGCTAGGCAATACCAACACTTCTCAAACGATTGTATCCGAACAAGGAGGTTCTGAGCAACCCGTGGTATCACGCCAGAAAGGCAAGTTCGCCTTGTCAGTGACGAAGGGAATAAAGGAAGAGATGTCGGTATCCCTCTCAATCAACGCTCCCCTGAATCGCTAACGGGCATAGCTCAACTCAACCCCCATCAGGAACTGAGTCACCTGTCAAAGAATGGTCGGTGCTTGCTCTGCACCCCTTAGCCTTCGGCCGCCTTTTTTGCTGACAGCGACTATAGGGGATCGCGTCTAAATGACATCAACACCAATGCTCGATTGCCCAGAAGTGTTCAGGCGCTGTACCTACGACCGCTCCGAAGAAAGGCTGAATATGGCCTCCCCGTCTGCGACCTTCAATTAAGATCCTACAGTGTGCGAAACCTCGAGTTCTTTGCAGATTTTGCCATCCGTGCTGCCTACTACTTGCATCTCCCGGTATCTGGACCGGTGCCGCTGCCTAAGATCGTCGAACGATGGACATTTCCCCGGGGCAACTTTGTGCACAAAAAAAGCCAGGAGAACTTTGAGCGTATAACCCTCCGTCGATTGATTCAGATCAAAGATGGCAGCCCCCAGGCTGTGCAGGCATGGCTTGCCTTCGTTCGAAAGCATGCGTTTTATGGTGTTGGGATGAAAGCAAACATATGGGAGCATGAAAGTATCGGTAAGATAGAGGCATCCATCACCCGTTTCAATTGTTTTGCTATCATTACTAAACAGTCATTGAAATCAGAAATCGCCAAGAATATGGACCAGGCCGTTCCCGAAGTCGAAAAAAATCTCGAGTCTCATCTATCGCAATTCGGTCGTCGTAAAGATGCAGCATCCACGCCAGACATGTTATCTAGCTTTTTAGGAAACGAGCGACTGTCTTTGCGGAAAGGGCCACTGGCTGATATTCGCGGCGAATAAAGAGTCACCGTTACCAGGTTTACTCGGAAATAGCTTCAACGACTGTATACTACTATTATTTGTTTTTCTGGACTTACACTGCATGTCAGCGAGTCAAATCACGTGGACATTGCTCGTAAAGCCTAAAAGTAACTCCTTACCGCAACATCCAGTATTGATAATTCCAAGGAGAAGCTGATCATGACTGATTTTCAAGTAGATAATCTCGTAGCAGGATGTTCGATTCACTTTCACTGTCTGCAGAACCCCGGTCTCAGACAGGTCACGTGCACCCGTACCTTTCCGCACCGGTAAACTGTTAGCTTGACAAGAGTGTCTATGATCCTTACATCAGGCTCTCGCGAAACCCTCCGCCATCTAGAGGAGATATGCGTATTTCAGGCGGGCAGTATGCTCGCTGTCATTCGGCATGGAGGACGGTTCGGAGAACTGGTTATCAGAAGGGAATGGGTGTCGGACTCCCAACGCCTGCTCGAAGATGGAACAGTTCGCAAAGTCCACAAGCGCCTACAATTTTTTCCGGGATTCAACCTACTGGTGTACCTCATTTGGGTAATTACCTTGGTGCTCTTCGTGAATGGGTCAAGCTGCAAAATGCCGCCACCAAGGAGACCAAGCTGATATTTTCCATTGTTGATTTACATGCATTGACAGTGCCTCAGCAAAGCGACCAGTTAAGAAGATGGAGGAAAGAGGCGCTCGCGACATTGGTGGCAGTTGGCTTGGATCCTGCTCGATCAACAATATTCTACCAGTCTGCTGTATGCAATAATAGTCTGAGCTGCAAGCAATTCTGTTCTTACATTGGATAGGTAGCTAATAAACTCGTCAGGTTCAACATCATGCTGAGTTATTTTGGATCTTGAGTACTGTATCCTCAACGGGGTATCTATCCCGCATGACTCAATGGAAGGTGCGTGTTCGCCGGAGGCGCCTATTCTAAAGTTCTGTGATTTCTTGTGCGAGAAGAGATTGCTGCGCTATGGCTATCTCGATTGACATTTGTTAGAGCAAACTTCAACTGCCGGAGGACGCAAGCTTGGAGAACTCGGAGGTTCGGACGAACCTACGGCTCGGTCTCTTCTCGTACCCAGTGCTTCAAGCCGCAGACATCCTGGTTCATAGGTCCGCAATCCCATTTGGTCAATACGTAGTTTGCTAAAAATGGCACAGAGCCACTCATGTTCCGGTCGGTGAAGACCAAAGGCAACATCTAGAGTTCGCCAGGTACACTGCGAACAGCTTTAACCATCTCTATGGCCCAATATTTCCGCCCCCAGAAGCACTAATCTGTGAGACTGCTCAAGCCATTTTCAACATCTCTTCAACTAACTTTCTTCAGCACCCGCGAAGAAAGTAATGTCATTGAAAGAGCCAACTCTCAAGATGTCCAAATCCCATGCCGACGAACGTTCAAGGATCATTCTCACGGACTCTCCTGAGGATATTCGACGAAAGGTTAAGGTTGCGCTCACAGACTCGGAGCCCGGCATAAATTACGACCCGGCGCGCCGACCAGGTATATCTAATCTCATAGAGATTTTAAGCCATCTCGAAGACATGTCGTGCGACGAAATCGCGTCGCGTTACCTGGATGCCAGTCCAAGGACTCTCAAGGAACATCTTTCTGAGAAACTATGCCAGGTTTTATCCCCAATTAAAGAGAAGTACGATGCAGTAATGGCAGACGGTCATAGCTTAGACGTCATCTCAGAGCAGGGGGCCTGTGAAGCGCGTGCCAACGCTGATATTACTATGAAAATGATTCGAAAAGCTATGGGTCTCTGAGTCACCGCTTGCGTGCCTTCGTGTGGGCGTCAGTGGCTTATGTACATTAATGCTCAGCTATTGATATCGGACAGCGTTCATGTATAATATGTCAAATTTAAGCCTAAGCTCTGGATCTCAAAGCTCCCTAGGTTTCGGTGGAGCGCTCTGCTAATCGTTCGAGCTGAATTTTGATTCTACAAACAAATACAGATGATGCCGTACGGAGCAGCCAGCAGCTAGCTCGAGCTTAGGGATCTAGGGGCTTCGGTGAGTCAGCCATAGAACTGCCCATGCGTCGTATACTTCTACAACCACGAGAAATTTACCATGCTACCCTTATGTTTACCATGGCTGGAGAAGCATACTTCGGTACCGTGCCATGGTGATTAGCGCCTGACTACAAAGTCCGCGGTGGAGCATGAAGAAGCCTATCGCGACGAAGCCGGCAGTGCCGGACAATTAAGGTTTCCGTCCGGTCCGACTTGGCAGAGCTTACGTCGCTTTCAGTCAGATTATTGTGGGGAGACCTAAATCAGGCTTACAAGTTACTTCCCAGCTTTGCTTTGTTCTTCTAACCCAAAGCCACTTACTTTTTCTCTCTTTTTTCTTCATTTTCCGAGTGGTATGGCCCGAGGAAGCATATTCGACCATTTCCGCCTGAGGGACCAGCACTTGGCTTACCTGCTTACTACAACGGTGCACTCAAAAGGCCCTCATCGATTCCATAATCAGCACTCCACTTGCAGGTAAGGCCTGTGTGGCTCCCCACTCTGCGGCTTGTACTAGGTACTAGCACAGTGATGACGACAACAACACGATGCTGACATAGAACCATTGGATCATAAGCCCCGTTCAAGCCACTCGGTCTAGGCAGCAATAGAAACACCTTAATTACAAAAAGCTCACCATGCCCCAGCAGGGCGTGTATGGCGAGAGTCTGTCATTTGTTACTTAGAACGGTCATTTAGTCGCCCAGTTCGAGGCTTCTGATGACAGTCCAGTTTGCAACACACTCGAACATCGAAGCGCTTACGACAGCAGTTGCGATATAGTCCATCGCAGGCTTGTTTGGGTAGCAGCCCAATTTCCCCTCTCTTGGTTAGGCAGAGCACGATGTGGGCGGCTATTGCGATCATATATGCCTTTATTGTCACCAGCTGCTTGGGAAGCACGTTAATGCTGCGTCAAAGTGACTCACCGGCGGTTGTTGCGCTGAAGTTCCATCGCAACGAGATCTCAGACCCAATAGCGAGGGACCAAACGAGGCGAAAGCGGGACCACACAGTTTCGCAACTAATAGACAACGAGGTAAGCTACTCGGCCTGTTACATGATAATTGACTGAGCAATCTAACAGGAGACACTCTACTTTTGCAACCTGACTATTGGGACACCAGAGCAGAGCTTGCGTTTGATTCTCGACACGGGTAGCAGCGATCTATGGTGCAATGCTGCGAACTCAACACTATGCTCTTCCTCCAAGGATCCATGTCGCATATCTGGGTCATTTAATGCCGACGCGTCGTCGTCATTCTCCTACCTTTCATCTGCTTTCAATATTACGTATGCAGACGGAACGGGGGCCGCCGGCGACTATGCAACTGACACAGTCCATGTGGGTGACGCAACGATCACAGACTTTCAATTCGGAATCGGCTATACGTCTAGCTCCGCAGGTATGTCAATCTTAGCGGGCATTTTATGGAACTAGCTATAATACTAAAGCCCCTCGATCCAGAGGGTGTGTTAGGAATCGGTTATCCGTCGAATGAAGTCCAGGTTGCTCGATCTGGGGACAAAGCGTACCCCAACCTTCCTCAGTCCTTGATGCAGAAGGGATTAATTCAGTCAAGCGCTTATAGCCTTTGGCTTAATGACCTTGAAGCAAATACGGGTTCGATTCTTTTTGGAGGAGTTGATACAGAGAAATATCATGGAGACCTACAGACTCTTCCTGTCCAGACCGTCAACGGGGTATATTCTGAGCTCATAATAGCGCTCACTGGCATATCGCTAGGTGTTGAGTCAAGGAGTCGTTCCTTGTCTTCAAGTACGCTACCCGCGGCAGTACTCCTAGACTCCGGCAGCTCTCTAACATATCTACCTGATTCGATTGTAGAGGATATCTACAATGATCTTGGTGTTACATATGAGCCGTCGACGGGTGCTGGGTATGCGCCTTGCGGCTTGGCCCAGGATAATATCAATGTGACCTTTACCTTCTCGTCCCCCGAAATCACGGTTGGCATTGATGAGCTTATCATAGATGCCGGGGATCTTCGTTTTTCAAATGGCGAGCGTGCCTGCATATTCGGAATCGTTCCTGCAGGGGGCAGCACCGCTGTTCTTGGGGATACATTTTTGCGCAGCGCATATGTTGTCTATGATCTGATAAATAACGAAATCTCTCTCGCCAAAACAAATTTCAACTCGTCCAGAAGCAACGTCCTGGAAATAGGATCCGGTAGCGATGCCGTCCCGAGTGCTACAAAGGTATCGCACCCTGTCACTTCCGTCGTTGCTGATGGATCTGGGGCAAGAATCGGAGCACCAACGAATACCGGAGACACTGTACCATCAACGAGTACAGGCGCTGCGATGATGCTGAGTCGGCCGACAAGCGTTTCAAAACAGCTTGCTCTCGGTGCTGCAGCAATGGGCTGTATATTTACTCTTTGAATATAACTTAGATATATGGGTTGATTAGACATTTGACTGATTATGGCAATATGCCGACTGGCCATTAGGTAGTGATCGCTTATAGAAGAACTCGATTTTCATTCTAGTTGGATAACTCCTTGGAGCCTCCGTTTCTCTAGTAGTATTTTGCCCCCATACCCCGCGTATACTAGAAATTGTTGCAAACAGGGTACGTTATTAATATTGGGTTGTGCTGCGTATAAACCCAAATAGCAAGGTGTGCTCCTAAGCACCCGGGCGAACTTTAGCATGTTTGACTATCCATCCCACCCTTGTGGTACTGTGTACTCCAATAAGTATTTTATAGCCTTTTTAGCATAGTTCTAGGATACCTGGCCCTTGATTGCGCAGCGAAACATAGCAATAATACTCAAACTAGAGACCTTTCACAACAGTTTGAACCTGCCCAGCGCACCAGATCTTAGCCCGCGGCTGGCCCACCTTCCCTTCTGGGATGAAGCTCCGGTGCAGCGGTTTTATTAGGCAATTTCTTATACACAACAGGATGCAGATAAAATTACCTGCCTATAGACCTGCCTTTCCTACTTTAACTAGTTTAATTAGCTACCTTTTACCACCCCTTATCCCTTACCCAATAAGATACTTTTTTAATCTTTACCAGGGTAATTATATTTCTAATAGAGGGTCTTTGGCCTGTAGTGTGGTTTGTAAATAATACAAAAGGGTATAATATACTCAAATAAAAAAAAATAAGCCTTATAATAAATAATTTTAAAAGTAATATAAAAATAATAAATTTATATTAAAGTTCAGGGGTCCTAGCTGTCAGATAAAGCCTGCCGATCCGTCTTAAACTGGTGGGATTTAAGGATATTCTATGCGCAAGAGAAGAAGGTACAAGTTCTTAAGGTTAAAAAGCTTATATAAAAGACTTAATAAAAAATAAAAGGTAGGGTAGCTTAGTTTTTAAAAAATAATAAATAATAACTAAAACTATTTAATATTATAAAAATGGTTTTTTAAATATATAGTTCCTGTTAGATTATTTATTTAATATTTTAAACTAGTAATATAATATTTTAAATTAATAATTTAATAATATTATATCATTAATATAATTATAGTCCGTTCCTAAACTAGTATTATATTTTTAATATAATTAAAATAAATTATCCTGTGACTCTGGTTTTTAATATAATCACTAGTTATATTATATTACTGTAATAAATTTATTAGCTAATATTAGTTTAAACTAGCCATATTTCTTAATAATCCCCCTTTCTTAGGTTCTTTATTTTTAAACCCATTTTAAGTAATATAACTTTTATAAGTAGGTTTTTGTCAGAGGACGCGGCCAGCGCGGGGCTTTATTAGCTAATAAATCCTTGTTATAATACTGTTCAAAGGAACGCCATGTTGTCCCCGGATTATAAAGTTATTCCGCCTAATTATAGCGGATGCTATAATGCTAAGCTAAAAAGGGACTATAATTATATTAAATAATATAAGGCTATAAAGCGGGTGCTTTAGCAGGATATAATAAAGTTATATTAGGTATTTTATAAAAGTTTAATTTAGTTATATATTTAAAGAACTGTTTTTATAGTATTAAGTAGTTTTAGTTATTATTTATTATTTTTAAAAACTAAGTTACTCTACCTTTTATTTTTATTTAGTCTTTTATATAAGCTTTTTTAACCTTGACTTATACATTTTACTCTTGCACATAAAATATCCTTAAATCCCACTGGTTTAAGATAACTTAATAGGCTTTATTTAATAATAATAAACCCTTAGCATAAAAGAGCTAAAGATATTTACTATTAACATAGGTACTTAAACTTTTTAAATATAGCAGGTTACTATAACCCGCCCTGCCCCTGTTTAGGAATTAGAGTATATAAAAAAAGTAATTATTATATTAGCTAATAAGTTTAGCATGTTAAAGAGCTTTAAGAAAATTGAGGTTAATTAAATAATATTATTTAAAAGTAAGAAATTATCCCTACAGAGTTATTTAATATTAATATATATATATATAAATATTAATAACCTTAGTAAAGTTAATAAATATAATAAAGTTATATTTACAAGTATGTACCTTAAGGGCCCTGTATTTAATTAATTTAAGCTATACATGCGTGACTTTTAAAAGCATGTTATAAAAGAAAGGAAGTTAATAACTAGAATATTTTTTAAAAATTATAAAAAGTTCAAGGCCTAAATTTTTAAGGTATTTAATAATTTAAATCTTAAATAAACTGCCTAAGGTAAAATAATTATATTATACTAAGATAAATAGCTTATTAATAAATATATTATAAAGTTTTATTAAATAGCCTTAAACTTAACCTAAAATAAGTTAGCCCTTATATTAAAATATTATAAAAGACTTAAAAGCAAGACTAAGGACCAATTAATTATACTTAATAATTTATTAAATACTCTTAATAAACTTATTAAAGTAGTATCACGGATAAAAACATGATAAGATAAATATTAGTATAAAAATAATAAAATAACATATATTAAACAAAAAGAAATAAATAAAACCTATAATAAAATAAAAATAAAAATATAAAAATCAATACTGTTCTTACCACTAGAGAATAAAAGGATGGCAAGAAAAGAAAGTAATTTTAAGGAAAATGCTTTAAATAAAAAAACTAGGTATATTAAGAAATATTATTAAGTATAAAAATTATAAACTAGCTACTTGTAATTTATAAATATACACTACCTATGTAATAACAGAACCTAATTTCCTGGATATTATAAAGGAAGAAATTCTTAGGAATATTTTAAAATAATAAAAAAAATAATATAATCTATAAATAAACTAATTAAATAAATTAGCCATGTACAAATAAAGGTCTAGTAGAACATAAAAAACTTTAAGAAAATCAATAAAAAAATACTTAAAAGTATTAATATTAACACGTGGGAACTTAAAATCAAAGAAAATAAAAAAGTTAATATTATTATTAAAAATAAGTTAAAAAATAAGCAGGACGCTGCACGGGTTTTAAAAAAGGCTAAGTATAATATTAAGTAAATATAAATTACCTAAGAATAATCCTCTTGGGAAATAAAAAAAGTTACTTATAAGTAATAAAATCTTTTTAAATTTAAAGAGTTTTATACATTTTTAAAAATTTGAACTAGTAATAAAATAGTTATAAATTATTATAAAACTTAAGAAATATAAATATAAACCCTATTTAGTAGTAAAACACAAAAAGATAAATTTTATAACTATAAACCAGTATAAGTAGTTTACTAGAAAGAATTTAGCTAAACATGGCAGGATTATATATTAAATATAATAAATATAAAAATTAAATATTCTTAAAATGCCCTGTTTATGGGCAAGTTAATATTAAATCTATAAAAGAATATAAGTAAATATTAAATAAATAAAAAATAAGCCTATATAATAAAGTCTTAGGTTATATAAAAGATTACTTTTATAAATATTATTTTAAGTAAAAAGGTATACTAAGATATTAACTAAATAAAATATTATAATAATAAGTATTTATAATATTAAAAAACTAAAAAAATTATATTACTAGAAACCGCAAGTATTAAAAACTATTATATAATTAAATTATAATTATTCTCTAGGTAATAATAATTATAATTATATAAAAGTTTATTATTATAATTATAATATTTTAAATTATATATTTTATTATAAAAAACAGGCCAGCTTTAACTAATAAAATAAGCTAAAGTATAATAATAATAATATTATTATTAATATTTAAAAAAAGTAATACTTTTTATAACTAAGAATAATATATTAATTATTATTATAATATAATTAAATAAAAAGCATGCAAGAATCTTACTAAACTTAGGGTACTTTAAGTAGTTTATTAGTAAAGGATTTATTAAATATATTAGTTAGTAACCAAGCTTACAGGGGGATATTAAAAAAATTTTAAATTTAAAAAAAAAATAATTTACTAAGGCCTTAAGCTTGTAACTAATAGTATGCTAATAAAAAAATAATAAATATATTAAAAACATTATATTTAATGTTATGCTAATTATACCTTAGGGATTTTATAATGCAGTTATTAAAATTATATAACTTACTTAATAAAACCTAGATATTAACTAAATAACTTAAGAAGTGCTAGTTAATAATATTTAGTAAAAAATAAAAAATAAAAATTAATAAATAATATAAATTTAAGTTACTAAAAAAGTATTAGGGAAAGCTCTAGAGAAATAAAAAAAATAAGTAGCAAAAGGTAATATATAACTTAAAATTAATAAAAAATATAATATAATAAGAAACTATATAACTAAAGCTAAGAAAGAAATATAAAAAGAAACTTGCTAAAGTACTTAAAAAAATTTTAAAAAAATATTATAAATATATTAAATTATTTATAAAATCTAATCATAAATTATTATAATATAATAACTATTTTAAAGCTATAATACCCCTGATACCTGGGAAAAAGTTACCGCAGGTATAATAATACTAAAAATTACTAGTAAAATTATAAGCAGAAACAAAGTTTATTTATAAGTTAAAAAATAAGATATATTTATAAATTAAAGTTATATATATTTTTAAGACCTATAATAGTGCCTAAAAAGAATAAAAAAGGCGCATGGGTAAAGGATAAATAATTAATTATTAATTATTACCTTTTTAATAAAGTAATAATAAACAACGCTAACTAAGTACCTTATATAAGGTAAAAAAAAACCTTTTATAAGAAGCTATAATTTTAATAGTTTTTAATATTTAATAGGATTATTATAATTTATAAATATATATTAAAAATATTTATAAAGTAATATTTTTTATAAATATTGGATTATATAAGTAGGTTATTATACTTATAAAATTAAAGTAATTACTAGCTAAATTTACTAGGTATATAACTTATATATTAAAAAGGGTTATAAAT